>NC_031792.1:5317795-5344440 GCF_001522545.3 Parus major | reverse complement strand
ATCCCTTCCATCCCTGTTGATCCCTTCCATCCCTTCCATCCCTTCCATCCCTTCCATCCCTGTTGGTCACAAGGACACTCCCTGGGCTTGCCTGGAGCCGTGGCTCCACAGCATCCCTGCAGGAATTCGAGCACTGGGCCATGCCCAGCCCTGCAGCACCGACCCCACACCCCAGCCCTGAGCTCTGGGATGCCCCAGCCCCACGTGAGGCCAAGGGAGGTGTCCTGGAGCAGGAGATACCACCCAGCTTCTCTGCTCCCTGCCCTGTCACCTGCAGCCTTTCCCCATTTTCCAGCTGGGAAGGTCATTGCCAGAACCCTTGGAAGAGGAGAGAGGCAGCAGGTAAAGTTGGACATGTAACATGCCCTATTAGGATGTGTTTTGGCATATGTATATATATATATATTTGCCACCTCAAGGGCAGGAGAGCCCCTCAGCTGTGTTGATGAGCCCCAACACCCTCTGCCACGGGACAGCTGCTTCTCCAGGCACCAAAAAAGCTCCACAAAGCCATTCCTTTCTGCTTTTTCCCTTCAAATGAGGTCCCATGCTTAAAACCTAACACCCCACCTCAGTCATCACAAAAAATTAAAACATCTCTGGGTATTCTTCACCTAAACATTTCATCCATTTCCTGCTTGCTTTCTTCAGTTCTTTCCTAAATTTTATTTGCTGCTAAAGCATTTAGATGCTTCTCATGTGAAAAGGAGAGAAACTGAGGAGCAGTTGAAAGACTGGAGCAGCCTGTGACACCAGTAAGGCCTTGGCAGAGATGATTAGGCTGATGAAAAAGCAGAAATGCCACTTTAAAGTTAGAGGATAGATAAAAGATCATTGTTATACCGCAAGATATTAAACTGGTGTGTCTCAAAGCAGGCAAGTTTATGTCCTTAAATGAGAATCAGAGCCAGCAGTCACATTTTCCGAGTGAAATGTTACATCAAATGGTGTCTGTGGCTCCTCTTCCTGTCTTATTCGCTGAAGCCCTTCAAGAGAAGAGCAGCGTTCACGGCATCAGCCTGTCTGACAATCGTTTTATGGCTTTAAACTGAAAAATGGCCTCTCACTGCCAGAGGGCAGGGTTAGATTAGATTTCAGGAAGAAATTATTCCCTGTGAGGGTCCAGAGAAGCTGGAAGTGTTCAAGGCCAGGTTGGATGGGACTTGAAGCAACTTGGTCTAGTGGAAGGTGTCCCTGTGCATGGCAGGGGGTGGAACTGGATGGGCTTTAAGGTCCCTTCCAACCCAAGCCATTCTGGGATTTTGTGATATCAAGGAGTCTCAGTGTTTTTGCCAGGCTTTCTCACAGCCAAGTTTTGCTCTGTAGCCTGAGAACCTGGCAGGCAGCAGGCAGGGGGATGTTGTGCCGTGTCTTTGGGTTGTTCATGGTCCTGTCTCTCTCTGCAGACCCTCCCCTGGTGAACCTGTCCGTGGAGCCGCAGCCGGTGCTAGAGGACAACACTGTGAAGTTCCACTGCTCTGCCAAGGCCAACCCTGCTGTCACCCAGTACAGGTAAGGTGGCACTCCTGGCACCCCTGGCACCTCAGTCCAGCCCTCTGCTGAGAGCATCTTGCCTTCCCCCTGCAGCACTTCCCCTCCAGGTGACCCAAAAGAGCTCAGAACCCCTGGCTGTGGTTTCTGGTGGCCACTGCACCTCCTCCCGTGTTTCTCACTGCTTGGTGCTCACTGTGGCGCATCCCCAGGGCCTCTGCTCCCCACTGCCGAGGGGGCTGCAGCCACCCCCTCCTCCCTGCAGTGGCAGGGTCCTTATCCCTGCTCTGGTGGCTCCCTGGTGCTGCTCTGGCCTTGATGACATGGTTGGAGGTTGAGAGGTTCCTCTTCTGCCGCCCGCCAGGCGTGTGCCGCGCTCTGCTGCGTGCAGCAGCTCCTCGGTCAGGGATCCATCGGAGCCTGCAGTGGATGAGGAGGCTGGCACTGAGCTGGCAGAGCCATCTGTCTGGGGACACTGAGAGCAATGCACACCCAGTGGAAAGTCTATTGTGAGAAAATACCTCTCCTTTTTTCAGCACACTCTTTCATGGTTTGAACAAAGCAGCTCTGTCGCCATCTCCACGTAACCCTTAAGCAACCAGCACAAGCCTCTCTGTGCCCAACACGGTGGAGCTGAGCTAGGGACGGGCCAGAGCAGAGCTGCAGGTGCCAGAGATGTGAGGGGACACAGGGGATGGGATCTCCCTGAGTGAGTGGGGTCATCTCTGCTATCCATAGTCTGCAGTGCCCCTGGTGCCCACGGTGAGCTCGGAGCAGGGCACAGCTGCTTGAGGAGCTCTGGAGCAGGAGGAAATGTGTCGCTGCTGCTGAGAGAGGTCCAAGGTGCAGGTGGTGCATGGGGTCCCTGCCAGCCCTGAGCCTCCCTGGGTCCTCTCTTCTCTCTGGTGACCAGGGAAAGGACCTCAAGGAACAGCTGGTGCTGTGCCTGGGGAGGGTTAGGTTGGATATCAGGGAAAGGTTCTTCCCTCAGAGGGTGCTGGCACTGCCCAGGCTCTCCAAGGAATGGGCACAGCCCCAAGGCTGCCAGAGCTCCAGGAGGGAGCACCCTCAGGGATGCCCAGGGTGGGATTGTTGGGGTGTCTGTGCAGGACTGGGGTTTGAAGTTGATGATCCTTGTGGGTGTGTCCCAGCTCAGGAGATTCTATGAATCTGTGAGTGCTTATCCAGGGATTGATGGGCAGGAGAGAAGATGCTCTGCACTGAGCAAAGATTCTGCCATGGGCCCTTGGCTTTGGCTGTGAGGTCTCCTGCATCAGAAAACACCCCTCCTCTCCCAGGTTTTATTTTTGTCTAAGCAGACAAAATATGAGTATGGAAAGCAGGGCAGGCTGCCAGCACACTTTGGGAGAAGAGAGCTTTGTGTAACCAAGTACATCCCTGTCCCAGCTCATCCATCAGCCACTCACCCCTCCTGCCTGGAAGGCCTGAGCACACACACCCAGGCTCACCATCCATTCCAGCTCTGCAGAGCCATCCATGGATAACAGCAGAGCAGGCACCTCCAGGGACAGGTTACCATGACCTGTTAGGCTCGTACAGCTTAATTAGTACAATTGAGTTTCCTGGTAGGAACAATTCCTTCCAGCTGGATATCAGCACAACAAAGCAATAATTGTGTTCCTGGTTACGCAGAAGAGTTATTAATTCAAGAAGTCAATTAATGTCAAAGATACAAATAGCCCTGGTTTCATATTTACAGCTGGTAGGAAAACAAAGCTCGTGGCAGGCTGGGGGAAGGACCCACGTGGTTCTTACCCCAGGATTGATTCTGGTACAGTCCAAGGGAAAACAACCACCACTGGTCAAGGAACCACACAGTGGCAAGACCCTGGCAAAACTTCTGCTCCATCAGCGTGGTTCTCAACAAAGAAACCTTCCACATCATCCCTGAACCCAGCTGGGCTGACCCCTTGAGCACTGCAGCAGCCTGAAAGGCTCCAGTCTAGGGTTTCCACTTCCTTGGACAGGGACAGGACACAGGGAATGGCTCCCACTGCCAGAGGGCAGGGCTGGGTGAGATATTGGGAAGGAATTGTTCCCTGTGAGGATGGTGAGGCACAGGGTGCCCAGAGCAGCTGTGGCTGCCCCATCCCTGGCAGTGCCCAAGGCCAGGCTGGACTGGGCTTGGAGCAAACTGGGACAGTGGGAGGTGTCCCTGCCCAGGGAGGGGGTGGAACAAGAAGAGCTTTAAGGTGCCTTCCAGCCCAAACCATTTTGGCATTCTGTGATTCCTCTTGGCTGTTTCCACCCTTGGGATCCATGCCCAAGCCAAGTTACGTTGCTTTTCTCCACCAAGCAGAGGTGGACACATCACTCCTCTCCCCTCTTTGCTGCCATCATGTTAGCACAGGTTTTTGCCACCTCCCCTGTCTGCAAATGCCCCCCTCTGCCTCTTCCATCCTTCTCACCCACCCTGAGGCCATGGGGCTTGTCACCCTTCCTGTCCCCTGAGCCTCCATGACTCTACTTTGCTGCAAATGGCTTTGGGATTCATTTCATGGTGGATTTTACTCTAAAAACTATTTGCATGTTTTTTCAGGCTGCGCTTTCCCATAGAAATGGTTTTGGGCGGGGAAAAAAGAAGAGGCAGGACAAATTCAATCACTTTGGGTTTTTCATTTCTTGAGTTCCCTTAACATGCATACTTCACACAAGGCTTTTTCCCTACCACTGTGACAAGCAAACAGGACTCAGCAGTGCTCGCTGGGGCTTCCTTCTGCTTAAAGGCTCTGATTGATGGAGGGGAGATTTGTTTCCTTTCCATAAGATCCCAAAGCTCTTCTCTATGTAAAAGTGGCAGATGTTCCTGAAGCTTGGAGCCCTCTGGGGTGGGACACCCTGCACCTTGACACAGGCCAGGAGAGGAGGATGGGACGTGTAAAGCCCTAGGACTGAGACATCTGGAAGTTTCAGAATGAAGAACATGAGCTTGGTGCCACCCCCAGGGTCACTCAGGACCCCACCACTGGTGAAAATGAATTTATTCTGCCTTAAAAAAACCAATAGGAAGCATGATTTTTTTTCTCCTCAGGCGAGGACCACTCTGATATATCTCCTGTAGCTTCCCTCATGCTCGGACAGAGATCCCAGATCTTCAGACAATATTTATTTTTAATCCCCCCCCAATATGTTTGTCAGTAAATAACTCTGAACACAAGGGAATAAGGTTTAAACAACCTAAATCCCCTTTTGTGGGCATAAATCCACAGCCAGCCCTGCAGGGCCATCATTGTCAACACAATACAAGCTGTCACCTTGCTGGAGTTTTTGAGGAGCCATTGGTTTTGCATTAGGTTTGCATCCTGGTTTTTATTCCTGGGAAAAGCAAATGAGGTCAAATATTTCACCCATAAATGTTCCCTTGGGAAGGATCCATGAACTGGGCTCTTTGTTAGGATGAAGCCACTAAACCACCTCCGTGGTCCTGCCAACCCAAGATTTGAAGCCCAGATCTCTTATTCTCTTAGTTAGGAGGGCAAGGGAAAAGAAACAAAATTCAACACAATTTCCCAAGAGAAAAAAGTCCCCCTCTGCCCCTATAGAGAACATAGTTTTGATGAAATTGAGCTGCTTTTTCCTTAGGAAGTTTTCTTTGTGCTTGCTTATATAATCACACACAGGTCGATTTTAATGCAAGAAAACCCTGGTTGGAAAAGAGACCTCGGAGCAATCCACTGCCAGAGCAAGAGTGGAAAGTTACAGCCTGCACTGTGTCTTCTCTTCTGAAGGCAGAGGGTTAATGGTATTTTCTCAAAACTGACAGTTTTTCATGAAATCTTTGGCCTCAGTGGTATTTTCTAAGTGAGAATCCTTCTTCTTTAAAATCTGCTGGCATCTCATGATGTTGGGAAGCAGGCAGGGCTGGGGCAGGCTGTCCTGTGCTGGAGGCACAGCTCCTCTGTTCCTTTCCTTGGCTGAGGATGCTGGAGCTGCAATCACAGCCCTCCTCCCTCGCTGGCAGCAGTGTTCCCTGACGAGGAGCAGCATTTTCCCCAGGGAGGTTTGTTTGCCCACGATGTCACCTGGGCTGTCACTGCTTTTGGATGCAGGACAGGCTGGTGACACCAAAAGCCAGTGGAAGGCAGAGGCTGGTGAGGTGTCACGGTGATCCTGAGCAGGGGGTTCTGGCACAGGGGTGAATTAACCCTCTGGCAGCAGGGCTTTGCTCATTTGGATGTTTTCCCTCCTTCCATATAAGAGCAAGCTTTGCACAGACACATCCTATAGCTCCTGTAAGGTCTTATACCCCATCAGGCCTGGGTTTATCTCACTTCTGTCAGGTTCCCTTCGGAGCTCAGGAGTATCTCAGCCCACCAAAAAGCTCCTTGGTGTTGCCAGTGCAGCATCCTCCACTTGGAAAAGGCTCATGGGGACCTGAACTCCTCAAACACGTCCATGGATGTGTCCCCATCTGCTTTAGCCCCATGGACATGGGGCTGGAAGCCCAAAGAGGCTCCCTGGTGTCCCAAGGGTGGTAGGGGACCACACTAACCTTTCCTGTCCCCCTCCCTTGAGCCACTGCCAGCCTCTGCCAGCGGAGCATCCCGGTGCCAGGCTGGCACATCCCACCTCAACATCCCACCTCCCACACCTCTGCAGCTCCCTGGACAGGTCTGGGATGGGGAGGGGGGAGTCTGGGAATTTACTGGCTTTCTTTTGCTGCAAGCAAGCAGGCAGGAAAGGGAAAGGGAGAGTAATTAGCTGTCGCCGTTGTTCTGCTACCTGCGATGCCGGGCAAAATTAATGGAAAGCAACAGAAGTCGGGGCTACGTGAACCGACTCCCAACCAGGCCTCCTCTTTGCTCCCTTCAGATCTCTCTATTTGCCAATCTTCTCGTGGCTTTTGATGTCTGTTGTGTGTCTGTGGGGTGTTTTTTTGCTGTTATTATTTATCACTCTCGGTAAGAAAGAGAATCTTTAAAGTGGCAGAAGAAAATGGGAAGGTTTAATATTGCAGGAGGCAGAGTCCCCGAGCCTTTCGGGCTCCTCGGCTGATGATTATTTCTGCAGAGCGATGGGGAGTTGGTGCAGGCAGGGCAGTGATACAAATCTCATTCTGTGCATCCACACAGAGCTCTCGCCCCCAGGGCTGGCAGAGACCTTTACAAATAATGTTATCTTTGGCGGCAGAGGGGGACATGTGGAGACACCCCCCAGCAGCAGCTGCAGCTCTGGGCACCACTGCACTTCCAAAGAAAGGTGTGGGACTGACAGACAGACACACAGACATAGCTGAGAAGAGGGAGACATCCCTCCCAGCTGCTGCAGGGTGCTGAGCACAGAGCTGTGAGCAACACACAGCTCTTCATAGTGGAGAGATGTTGCAACAGGTCCAGCAGCAACAGGAGCAGGAGCAGAGGTCAGGAGGAGCTGGGGGCATTTATTTTTCAGCCACCCATGGGATGGTGCTGCCCCACTTCTTCCCATCCCACGGCCAGCCCAGGATCACGGCAGGTGCAGTCCAAGCAAATTCCACCCACCCTTGCTGGGCTGGAGCCCAAATCCTCCTGCATGAACCAGCTTTGTGAGTGGCAGCTGCAGCTCAGGCCTCGAGCCCCCCATCCCCCTGGTGATGGTGTGCCGAGCTCAGAGCCATCCCACAGCATCCCCTGCCCTCACCTGCACCTGCTTCCCCCCAGGGCACTGTTTGTTTGTTGGCCCAGAGCTCAGGCCAGCAGGAAAGCCCTTGCTCAGTAAATACTGTTTTATCTCTGAACAGCAGCTCACTGTCGCTCATCAAATATTAATCCAAATTCAACTGCTTCTTAACAAGGTTTTCTTTAAAGGCATTGGGGCTCGAACACACCTGGTGGGAGGCAGTGTCCTGGCTTCCTGCTGGCTTTGCCCAGGGAAAACAAAGGAATGACAACAGGGAAAAGATCCCTGGTCCTGTTCCTCCAGTCTTCTCCATGGGATAGGCATTTCCCACCCAGCTTTAGGAAAAGAAGTAGATGAAGAGCCCAAATGTTTTTGGTAGATCTGGTGTCTCCAAGGATTGTACGTGGCCAGGTAAAGGTTTGGGGTGTTTTGGCTGCTGGCTTTGGAGAAAAAAGTGGCAGATTTTTAGTGGTTCAGGTAGATACAGAAAAATTTCACCTGATATCAAGGAGCTGTGAGAAAGAAAGAGAAAATCACCATGTGCATCATCTGTGCTTTGGCCTGCCTGCCTTACGCTGTGCATCTTGGAGGCATTCCTCCCACAGAGACACATTCCCACAGTTCATTTGAACAAACCTGGGGAGAAGTTCAAACTCCACAGAGCTTTGCTGCTCTTTACCCTTTGAGCCTTCTCTGCACCATTTGGGGACCTGCTGGCATCTCTCCTTACTCATGAGCTGCCTCAGCTCCCACAGGGGATCAAGATCTTCAAGAGCAAGGGCCCCATGTCCTGCTGGAAATGGCTTGGAAGTTTGCTCAGACACTTGAACCAGCTCCCCCGTGGCTCAGCATTGCTTTGGTGCCTGGCAAAGAGCAGGAAAAGCAGCAAAAAACTGGGAAAGCCTTATCAAAGGGATGGGGAATGAAGGAGGGAATGAGCAGCTGGCCAGCCCTTGCTTGTCTTGGCACAATGACTGCACTTTCACTGCCCCAGTGGATGTGCTGGATGGACAATTCATTGCCAGGAGCACTTCCATCATCAGTCAGTCCTGGACTCAACACACAGACCCAGCTTCTCCAAAACAAATCCCAAGGAGAGAGCCAAGAGACATTCCCTGCTGTCCCTGAGGGGTTGGTTATGGCAGAGGGGGAAGCCCAGAATGAAGTTCAGCAAGTCTTGGAATCACAGAATCAATTAGGTTGGAAAAACCCTCTAAAATCATTGAGTCCAATTGTTTCCCCTGCACTTCCAAGGCCACCACTAACCCATGTCCCCAAGTGCCACATCTTTTAAATTCCTCTGGGGATGGGAAGTCCACCATTATCCCAGGCAGTCTGTTCAAATGTCTGACCCACATTTTAGTGAAGAAATGTTTCCTAATATCCAATCTAAACCTCCCTTGATGAAACTTGAGGCTGTTTCCATTTGTCCCACATCACGGATTCACATGGAGAACCCAGAGAATCCCACCCCTAATTCCTCACACTCACTCAGAGGTCATACCTGTTCCCACACCAGAGGTCTGCCCCAGGGATACATCCTTAGCAGGATAAAAGGGTAGGTGAAATAAAACTGCCTCCCACATCCAGGCAGTGAGAAGAGTTGGCTCATAAATGGGTACACCCTGTTTCAGGAGCAGGAGGAATAATAGAGACAAGGAATTCAGGTCTTAGTAAAGGAAGAGCCGTGGGAATTGTTTGCTTCTGCCAGGTTGGATGAGCAGAAGGAGAAATCACCCCAGACAGTGGGATCAAGATGTCTCTGTTCCAGCTAGGTCCACTGCTTCTTTGCTTGGTCAGTCAAGCTTCTGGATGTGCACAGATCCCTGTTCCTGGGAGAAAGGCCAGGGAAGGGAATATTTGGAGTTTAACACCCTTTCCTGACACCAGACTTGTCCCTACCTCTTCCATTCAGCTGAATATTCACAGATTCATAGGCTATAAGGGCCAGAAGGAATTATTGGATTGTGAGAAGTTGATCAGAGATTCAGGGTGATGATTTCATTGGCAACTTTTGAGGGAAAAGTGGCAAATGATCCATTTAATGGGCACTGCCTCCAGCCAAGCCAGAGCAGGGGCTGTTTTCCCTCTTCTGGCACTATAAAACCTGGATATATTTTAATGTGCTGTTCCAGTGGCTTTGAAAAGTGTCCTGTGGGAGCTGCTGTGGTTTTGTGTTCCTTGTTTTCCTCTGCCCGTTCATGGAAGGATAAAAGTGACCAACCCCTCATGCCCTGCATTCCCAGAGCTTCTGATCACTGAGACCACAACCAGACTGGCCAAGGAAGGGGAATCTGCCACATCAGCTCTTATTAAATTACAATCACCCCTCTCTTCATATTTAAAAGGGACTGTCAAGGGTTTGAAATGCTGCAGGGCCCCGGTGGCTGCAGACAAGGTGTGAAGTTTGTGGATGCACAGGCACTTTTCTCCACAGCCATTGCACTCACAGGAAAACCACCCAGCCTCCTCCTCTGGGGGCTGCATGGGTGGGCTCCTCTGGGGACCCTTTCGAGGCTGGGTTGGATGGGCCTTGGAGCAGCTTGGTCTGGTGGAAGGTGTTGGAATAAGATGAGCATTAAGGTCCTTTCCTACCCAAACTGTTCTGGGGTTCTATGATCTGGGGCAGCTCCACAAGAGGTTCTGCAGAGTCTCAGGGTGCCAGCTGCCCCAGAAGGCTGCAGAGAGACGAGGTGGGGAGCAGCTCAACAAATGTCTGGTCCAGACCAGAGGCACTTCAGCATCTTTAAATGGAATGGCCAGTTTGGTTTTGCTGCCATTTCTTGGCACGCTTTGGTCCTTCTCCCCCCCAGCCAACTCCCTCCTCCAGTCCAGCTTGGGAAAGTTCTCATTTATGCCAGTGTGCAGTTTTTGTTGCCCTCCTTCCCCGCTCCCATCTGCTCCCTCCCGCTCCGATGGCCGAGGCTCCGTCTGTCCAGCGGCAGGACGCTGTGAGTCCATATGCTGTCCCTCGGCAGGGCTGTCACCTCTCCTGCTGCCTCCCACAGCCAAACTTGGCAGGGGAGGGAAGAGAAGCTGGAGTGGGGAAGGGGCCCGCAGGCATTTCACAGCAGTAACAGAATAAATCTAATTTATAGACATAGCAAAATGCAGCTAAAGCGGGAGTTGAAATAAATGCAAAGCACGCTGAGGTCTCAAGTTATCGGCACTGTAACATTTCTCCTGACTATCTCTGTTTTCCTGCCCGGGTTTGTCTTTGTAGCTTCCTCCCAGACAACTGGACCTTTGCTCTGAAGTGAAAATGAAAGCTGGGGAAAAAAAAAAAATACCAGGAAATGAATTCTTCAGATCTCCTTTGTGATGCATCAGCCCCATCTGCCAGCTCCCTGTGACAGGGAACGGAGCATGGCTGGGTGGCAGGTGGAGAGACAGCCTTTAAAAAAAGGGAAATAAAGTAAAATAAAAGGCACAACTATCCCTGCAGCTGGGAAGTGAGACTGGGCTGCTGGGGGGGCTCTGCCAAGGCACTGAGCTCCAGGTGAGCCTGGGAAGACAGGGTTGGAAGAGCCTTCGCTCATGGAGGTGTGAGGACAGGGAGATTTGTCTTCCCATTCCCTGGCTTGTCAAGGTAATGGGAACAAGCGGGTGGGAGATGTTTGGAGGCAGCTTGAACTAATTAGGAGAGAGTGTAAAGGAGAGACAGTCTGATGGAGGGGGGGAAAGGCGGGGGGAAGGAAAACGCTGTGTACTGCTGAGCACCGCCCTGAGGTAGAGATGATGAAAGGTACCAAAGCAAAGAGTGATGGAGCAGCCAGCCTGGGGCTGGATGGAGCATCTCCAGTTTTGGGGCTGCCAGAGGGGGCTGGGTGTTCCAGGAGAGCTCACAGAAACATGGGGTGCCCCAGTCAGCAGCAGTGGGTTTTCTGAACTCTGCTGCAGCCCTTTCCTGGCATCAGAGTGAACCTGTCTCCAAAGCAGCATCTCATTTCCAGCAGACCTCAGGGCTGTGGTTGTGTTTTCCCAGCCTTGTCAGTCACCTCTCCTTCAAGACTTGCTCCTGGAGCTGGGAATGTGATTCTGAAGGGAGCATCATTGCCTCCTCTGGCCAGATCGCCTCTCCCTTTGCAAGAAGTGGCAGCTTTTTGAGCCTAATTTAGCAGTCTTTAATCTGAGTTATTCCAAACCACACTTGCCACTTCCTTCATGCATTCCCGCAGGATGATGGGCTGATTTCACAGAACGAAAAGCCTTAAGCAAATCTTGTCACACAAGAAAATTGATTTTTCAAAACTGACTTTTACAAGATTACTGGTGGTTTTTTTCCCCTCATCTTTCTTCTATATCGTTCCCTTCCAGTCTCACGAGGTGGCTTCAGATCTAAGGAAATTAGAGATGCTGTGACTAAATTGAAAATGTAAAAATGGGGAGAAAGAGGGGGAAAAAAGACAGCCAGCACCTCCTCTGCTGCTGCCTCTGAAGGATATGGCAGTGTGTGCTTGTGGAGGAGCAGAGCTGTCTCCTTGACCTCTCCCACTGCCACAAACCAAATACCACGTCACAACAGAGTCTGACCAAGGAATATGCCAACACCTCACAGCCAACATCCCCTGATGGGCATTCCTTGGTGATCCCAAGCTAGATCACAGGGATTTTTCGTTCTCTCCCTCAATCTGTACATATTATTTTATCTTTTGGAATTAAAAAAACAGTTTCCCCCTGCCGCTCGGTTCAGAGACATCTCAATGTGTTTTGTTAAAAAAAAGAAGACAGAGGAAGAGTTGCCTTGAAGTTGTTTCAGACAGCTTAAAATATGCTAAGCTTTTGTGTTTCTGCCACATAAATAATGAATCCTCTTACAGCTTCTGAGTCAGGAAAGACGTTGATTTAAGAGGCCTTCAGCTCTGTTTGAGGCTTTTCTGCCAGAAGGGGAAAAATGTGACCAGGGACGAGCAGGGCATGAGGGATGAAGCAGAGTGTGCAAGGAGAATGTGGGATAGGGACAGAGGTGGCACCCACCACAGTCCTGTAGGAGCTGTTCTAAGGGATTTCACTCCTTGATTTCCCCTTTGCTCTCTATTGCAGATTTTGGGTGCTAGAGGTGTGTTTAAATGGAGGACAAATCTGTGAGTATCTACATCTGTCGCTGTCTCTGCCCCAGTAAAACAGTGGGGATTTGGTGATTGCAGCAGCACCAGTTGTTCACTTGACTCATTCCCCAGGTGCCACCTTTGGAGACCTCTCTGCCAAAAGAATGGCTGGGAGAGCTGCAAAATGTAGGCCAGCAGGCATGGCAGGAGAATGGGAAAATCCAGGAGGTGCTGGTGTCCCACAGCAAACCCAGTGTGTCCCACCTGCCCTCCAGGACCACACGTCCTGGTGACTTCCCATGACTGACACTGCCAGCCAGAGGGCTCATCCTGCCATGTATCAGCAGCTGGAATGTGGATCCAGTGCTGAGCTGGAGCTGGGAAGTCAGGCTGGGTTCACCAGGAAACAGCAAATCGAGAAGTAAGGGACAAGCAGGGAGAGAGTTTGGGGAGTTTTCCTCCCCAAAGCTGGGTGACAGTGCTGAGGACATGCTGTGCACCCTGAGCATCCTGTCCACGTGGCATGGAGTTATCTTGGCATAACTGTTTGGGGTACACAGCAGCCACCCTTGCACACCCCATCCCAGAGAGACCCCAAAGACATTCTGGTCTCACCCAGCATGAGACTGGGGAGTAATCCTGTTCACATCAGGTCTCAGATACCCTGAGCTTTCTGTTCCACTCCAGAAGCTGCTGGT
This sequence comes from Parus major, assembly GCF_001522545.3. Classification (NCBI taxonomy): domain Eukaryota; kingdom Metazoa; phylum Chordata; class Aves; order Passeriformes; family Paridae; genus Parus; species Parus major. The sequence continues at coordinate 5,331,584 of NC_031792.1, read as the reverse complement.
AAATATTAAAGCAAAGAGAAAAGGCAGGATGTTGTCTCTGGATTAGAAGGTTGTTTATAAAGCATCAACCAGCATTATTGCTCAGCTCCACTTAGTTACTGAAGTGAGTAGTGAAGAACTTCATGGTTGTTACGTTTGGAGATGTCTTTTTTTTTAAATGCCATTTCATGCTGTTTTATACAGGAGTGAGCAGATAATCTCAGAGCTCTTTGGGTCAGACTGTTGTACCAGGACACAGCCACATCAGGTTGTTTCCCCTGACATGGCTGAGAAGGGAGGATTTGTGCCAGGGTGTCAAGGGCATTCCAGAGGCTTGGGAGAGAAGAAGGACTTGACCACAATTTTGGGCATGGATGGATGGCTGGATGGATGGATGAACTGATGGATGGCTGAGGGAGCTGGGGGTGTTTCAGCTGGCGAAAAGGAGGCTCAGGAGAGATGTTATTGCTCTCTACAGCTGCCTGAATGGAGGTTGTAGTGAGGTGGGGGTTGGTTTCTTGTCTCAAGTAAAAAGTAATAGAATAAGAACAAACAGCCTCACGTTGTACCAGCAGAGGTTTATATTGGATGTTAGGAACAATTTCTTCCCCAAAAAGGCTGAACAGCCCTGGCACAGTCTGCCCAGGTGGAGTCCCCATCCCTGGAGGGATTTTGAAGGTGTGTGGCTGTAGCACTTGGGGACGTGGGTTACAGTGGTGGCCTTGGCAGTGCCAGCTAACACCTGGACTCGATGACCTTGGAGGTCTTTTCCAAACTGAGCAATTCTGTGATTCCATGGATCAATTTGACACTGAAAAGATGAACAGATCTTTTGGTGAACTCATAACTTCACTCCCCTGTGAGCTGCCTGTGTGTTTGCATTACCACAAGGGAACGCACTTCAGATATTTATTATTCCTCCTTGTGACTTGCCAGATCCTCAAGCTGCTCACACTCCAGCCAGCAGAAGTCCAAGTTCCTCACACAGAAATTCCTGCCCTTGGCATCTTCTGTGAGGAGATTCCCACAAAATGAGGGCTCAGCCCATCTCACCCAGGGTGACTCTGTTGATAATCCTAAAGTGAACCTGATATCCTGTTGATAATCCTAAAGTGAACCTGATATCCTGTTGATAATCCTAAAGTGAACCTGATATCCTGTTGATAATCCTAATGTGAACCATCTGATCTAGACACAGTTGAGCCCTGAATAATTAACTGTTCTGGCAGGGCAGGCCAGGGAACCTGCCAGAGAAGGAGCTGTGCCTCACAGCAACCTGAGGACATGCCAGGAGTCAGACAGAGCACACGGAACAAGCCTGAGTCATGGGATGGGAGCAGCATCTGCCATGGGGAAGGAGGGCTTTAGGGACACTGCTGGGGCTGGAAAGTCAGACAGAACTGCTCAGGTTGGTGGGCACCATTTTTGGTGGCCCAGAGCATTGCCTGGGCTGTTTGACATGTCCAAGGTTGGCCACTGTCCTTGAAGAGTTAATATAAACTTGGCCTGAGGTCTGTCTCCTCTTGCTATGACAGCAGATCCTCTCGTGCTACAGAGATCAAACCACAAAGCCCTTGAAAATATCCCAAACTCAGGACCAGGTCAAAGCCTCAGAGGAACTTTAGGAGCCAACCAAGAAAAAGAAAATCCTTGAAGAAGACCCAGACACGCCGCAGCTCTCTGTTGTGCAGAAAGGCACGAGCCATTGGTGCCTGCTGTGCCAGTCATTTCTGCCCTGAAATGTGTGGATCTGGCAGCTCCAGTGATCTGGAACACGAGGTCCCAGCCCAGCACCAAGATCCCCAAGCAGCAGCTCTGCTGGTGAAGACCTGTGAGTTTCTGTCCCCATTCACCATTGCCTTTTTCATGCCAGTCTCAAAGGAATTGTACACTGAGGTGTAAAGTTGCAAAGGCCTCAAGCACGGGTGGAAAATAAGAACTGGGATAGAGGCAAAGGCAAGTTTGAGCAGCTTCACAGCACTAAGATTCACTTTGCACTGAGGAGGAGGATAAACACAGCAGAGAATTAGCTCTTCAACATGCCAGCAACCATAAATCTGGCTAAAGACATTCTGCTACGGGGGTGGAGTGGGGTAGGAAGACCCCAGAAAGGACTAATCCTGTTAAATGATTTGAAAAAACACAAACCACGTGATGAAATTGGATTACCCAAAATAATAGTTAAGCTATTAGTCATGTCTATTGTGTGGCAGGGTAAGTCAAGATGATGTAGGCAGGAAAAATGAAATGCAGAATCACTGTCAAAGGGGTAAAAAACTCCCCAAGGAGAGGTGACATCTCCAAGCTCATCCAGGACTGGGGGGTGACTCACATCCCCAGTATTTCCCCAGGATAAGCAGTTTTGGCAGCTGGCTGTCATAGTCTGAATGGTTTAAAACTTTCTCCACATATATTAAAATGAGGAATTTAATGTTCATAATTTAACTTGGGGAGAAAAATTACAGTTTTCATATGATTCTATGATTCTGAGGCCAAAGATTCTTAAATCTAAAGTCCCCTCCTTAGAGGGGAAATGAGTTATTGTGAAAGAGGGTGAATTTGTGAAAAGGAAGGGGCAGAAAAACATCCATAGTGGCAAGAGAAGTGCCAAACAGGGATTAATGGGGACAGGTTTGGTGCCCAGCCCCATCATGTGATGGGGTGGAGGAGGAGGGGGGATTTTAAGCAGAGGGATTAAAACAGCACAACATCTAAAGTGTCTGCATTTTGTTTTGATCTGTCACGAAAGCAGCTTGATTTTCAGAAGGAATCACCCAGTCCATGAAGTTGGATGCTCTCACTTTGAAACAGTGATAGCTTTTCCAGCAGGGCCGCTCTGGTTTCCATCAGGACCAGGGTCCTTCACAGCCCCTGGTGCAGGGAAGGAGCCAAGGGGACACGGTGGGATGAGCTTTGGCCAGCCCCTCCCTGCCACTAAATCCAGTGATCCTGCTGGCTCTGCTCCACTCTGCAGCTGCTGGGCTGCAGATGCACTGGGCAGGTTTTATTCCCCAGCATCCCCTGGCCGTGGGCTCTCTGTGTCTCCAGAGCTCTGTGCAGCTCCAGCTGCAGTGCTGGGTCCATTGATTATCTGCACGGCTCATCAGCCCTCTCCAGCTATTCCCCATGCTTGATCAGTCAAGTCATTGACAAGTTAACAGCTTTGTTTACTTCTCCCTCTCGCTTCTGCAGCCAATTTGTTCCGATCTCTGTGCGAAGAGAAAGATTGTTTGGATTGGTTTCTCTCCAAAAATGAACCATGGTGGGTGCGTGGAGTGGTGGCATGGCTTTAATTCTGTCATCTGGGAGAGAGAAACCTTCTCACCCCACTTCTTTCAGGTTTCTGTGCCTTGGGCAGCACAGACCTGACCCCAGGGTGTCCCTGATAATCTCTCCTCCACAACCCCAATGCCCTTCTCAGAGCTGAACTCTCAGTGAACATCTTCAAGGGTGATTTGGGGCCCCTCATGGATTTTTCCCACCCACAGGACCTGCTGATGGTGAGGAGGAGATGCAAAACCCAGGCACTGCCCTTGAAGCCTGCAGCTGATGAGCAATCAGGCTCATCCCAGCCTCCTGGCTTGGCAGGAGTGGGAACACTGGAGCCGAGATGAGATGGCAAATCAAGCCAAAATTTTCCTCTGCAATGAGGTGTTATTATTATCATCAAAATCCCAGAGTGTTTAAAAACAATCCAACCCCAGTAGCGGCAACTGGTGCATCGTGGTGAGCTCAATCAGCCACCAAACAGGTCCTTGTCAGGGGTAGAAGTCTGAAATTTGGGAAAAGGTTTCAATCTTTCTCCTTGTTTATTTGTTTAAAAAAAAGGGGGGGAAAAAAATAGGCAGAAGGAGATAAGCAAAGTTGGAATCTCTGCATCTGAGCATTTCCACCATTAGAACTCAAGGCTGGCTTCACGATGAAGCCAAGATCCCTAAATTGGGATAGAGAGGTTTGGGGAGAGGTGATCAGCACGGCAGCTGTGTGTGCATGGAGGTTTGTCAGGATGGGAGCTGCAGGCTTGGAAGCCTTTCCTTGAGTACAGGGTATACAATACACAAGGAAATCCTTTTCCATGTGCTTTCTTCCCCTGTAGTCAGCACAGGTGAGGCCACATCAAATCCTGTGGCCAGTTTTGGGCCACTACAAGAAAAAAAGACATTGAGGTGCTGGAGCACATCCAGAGAAGGGAATGGAGCTGGGAAGGGGCTGGAGCACCAGGAGAGGCTGAGGAAGCTGGAAAGGGGCTCAGGCTGGAGAAAAGGAGGCTCAGGGGGCTCTTCTGGCTCTGCACAGCTCCCTGGCAGGAGAGGACAGACAGCTGGGGAGGTTGGGCTCTGCTGCCAGGGAACAGGGACAGGACAAGGGGAAATGGCCTCAAGTTGCCCTAGGTCAGGTTTAGGTTGGATATTAGGGAAAATTTTTCATGGAAAGGTTGTCAGGCCTTGGCACAGGCTGCCCAGTGCAGTGGTGGTGTCACCATCCCTGGAGGTGTTAAAAAACTCCTGTGGTGTTTAGGGACAAGGTGTAACCTTGGCACTGCTGGGTTAGCACTTGGAGTGATGATCTCAGAGTCCTTTCCAACCTGAACAATTCCCTGGCTCGGTGATTCTATACCCCAATCCCTGTGCTCACAGGCCAGCCAAGCCTCAGCCAGAATTCCCAAGGCTCTTTCCTCCTGAGCTCCAGGAAAGCCAGGCTGGAAGGGGCAGCCGTGCAATTGAGATGGTGGAGAGCGCAGGCAGGGCTGATAAATGAACCCCCAGCAGAGGGGGAGGCGGAGGAGCCGCGGAGGAACCGAGCAAGGCCCACACATCTTCATTAGGGAGGGAGCAGGAGGGAGAGGAGGAATAACCCCATAGATCAGCATTATGAAAATTTACCCCTAATAAAGAAATAATTTGTGCGATGCATCACGCCGGAGCCGTGCGGGGGGTACCGTGACACCGCTCGGGCTGGGAACCTCACTCCATCCTTTCTCACAAGGCTGTCACTAGCAGGAGCCATCCATTGTCCCCTCTGGACCTCCAAAGGATGCCAGAATGTCATCATCAAAACATCTCCTCCCCTTGGAGGACACCAAGGGGCCTCAGGGCATTTGGGGTGGTGCTCACGGCATCCCCTGGGGACTTCTCTCCTCTGAGGGTGAGAGGAGGGGACTGTCACATCACACACTAGGAACTGAAGGTACTGCTGGCAATAAAACCACAAAACCCATTCTCTGAGCAATTTGTAGCAATTAATAGCCATTCCCAGGAATGAAATGTTAATTAATTCTTTCCCTGAGCCATGCATTTATTTAAGGTATTTGTGGGTGTTCTTGGTACTTTTATTAAGCAATTAAAATGCGTCCAAGAAAATATTTATCCATTTTAAGTAATTCTTAGTAAACACGATTTATATGGCAAGCAACCACTTTATTTTGCATTGTTAATTAAAACTGATGACACACTCCACTTCCCCGGGTTATTCGCCACCAGAGCAGCCACGCTGCCAGGAGTGCTCGCTCAGAGCTGCTGGCAGCTCCAAAATCCTCCCTGGAACCTGCAGGGTGGATTTGTGCAGTGCTTGATGGAGCATTTCAGAGCTCCAGCAGCCCCATGTTAACCCCCAGGGGTTCCTGTGCTGCTGGAAGGAGCTGTGGCCTGATGAAGACCTTTCTAAAGAAGATTTTGTGGAGTTCTCCAGCTTTCCCAGGGCTGGGAGTCACTGGTTTGCTCCCACATGGGTGTTGAAGGATTACAAGTCCTTGTAGGGCAGACAGGGAGGTGTTCATTCAGGTGAGCGTGAGCATGGATGAAGCCAAAACAAAGCCCCAGAATCGTTTAGGAGCTGACAAATCCCAAACTGTCCTCTCTTATTTGCTTGTATGTACTCTTAGCTGGGAAGCAATCAATGGAGTCAGAAAAATGCTATTTCCCTGAAGAATGTCTCCTTAGAAAAGTTTCTCCCTCCCTCTTCAGTGTTAAAAGGACCCACTGCAGGTATTCTATTTTTTGTTCATTCTTTAATCACCAGCTTTTCAGTGCTGACTGTAAAAACCCCTTTGAAACTTGGATCAAAATATCTCTTTCCTGGTTGAAATTTGTTTTCTTCCATCACCCGAGCAAATTCAATTTGCAGAAGATACTGAATTGGGAGGCACCTGGTACTGCCTCCAGAGAGGCCAGAGGGAAACAAAAAGCACATTAGAAATATGGGAAAGGAAAGAACAGAATGAAACTCAGCCCACAGGGGGAGAAATGCCCATTTGGGGACACAGACTGAGCTGGTGCCTGGTGAGGAGAAAGGAAGATGAGAAAATGTGAACATCTCTGCCCTGGAGCCAGGCTGGGAGAGCTGGGGGTGCTCACCTGGAGAGGAGAAGGCTCCAGGGAGAGCTCAGAGCCCCTGCCAGGGCCTGAAGGGGCTCCAGGAGAGCTAGAGAGGGACTGGGGACAAGGGATGGAGGGACAGGACACAGGGAATAGCTCCCAGTGCCAGAGGGCAGGGCTGGGTGGGATATTGGGAAGGAATTGTTCCCTGTGAGGGTGATGAGGCCCTGGCACAGGGTGCCCAGAGCAGCTGTGGCTGCCCCTGGATCCCTGGAAGTGTCCAAGGTGAAGTTGGACAGGGCTTGGAGCAGCCTGGGACAGTGCAAAGTGCCACTGCCAATGGGACAAGATGAGCTTTAAGGTCACTTCCAGCCCAAACCCTTCTGGGATTGTGGCTCTGTGATCTGTACTGGTCATAGGACGTGGAATGGTGGGAGCAGGGGTGAGTTCAGAGCTGCTGCCTGTCAGTGCTAGAGCGCAGGAAATGACCCCACTGTCACCCTGTGGGGACAACCCAGGGGCACTGGGACACAGCAACCCCTCTGCCTGTGCTACCCCCCAGCCTGGAGAGCCCAAGGGAGTCCCAGAAACAGGTCCTGTGGGCAGGATCCCCCCAGACAGACCCTCACCCCTCTCCTGGCTCAGAGGAGCCCCCCTGCAGCCCCTGCACTGGAGTCTGGCCAAGGGTGAAATCAGTGCAGAGACAGGCGAGCCAGTGGCCAAGTCAAACAGGGAGAGATGAAAGCAGGTACAGTTATCCAGCCTGGAAAAGACCCTGGCTGGTGCATTTGCAATCTATAAATACCTTCAAGGGAACAACATAAATGAAAGAGCCCCTGGTCTCCTGCAGGACGGGAGTGCTGGCTGGGAGCCAGGCTTGCTGCAGTACGGCCATGGAGACAGGAGGAAGAAATCACAGAGAGCCACAGCAGTGGAGGTGGTGGATGGGGCTGCAGGAGCATCCTCCCATCTTCTCTGCTCCATTTTATCCAAGTTCTGTTTATAAATAACAACTGAATGGTTAATAGGTGAGCAAGGCACATGATGGGCTTGTTAAAACCCTCAGTAAGTTGCCTTCTGGCTGTCCACGAGCCCATCATGGGAAGCTTTCAAGAGGGTTATCAGCTTCCATTATTAAAAACCAATTTGACATTATAAAAGATCTATACTGCTCATTCAGCCACATTGATTTAGCCATGTTAAGCCTTGGAAAACTGGAGAGAGAACCTTGATCTCTGCTGAAGCACGAAAAATTGGTGTTTGTGACACATCTCCGCACTCAGGAAATCCAGTTTTGCAGCAGCAGTGGGTTTTGAACAAATCCATAAAGCACCGTGCCACGGTTGTTGGGGTGTTTTCCCAAGCAGCTGGGATGTCAAACAGCTCTTGGAAACCTTGTTCTCTGTTTTGCAACATCCAGAAGGATCCCAGCTGAAGTCAGCCCAGCTCAAACCCACCTCCAGACACTTCTCCAACTGGTTCCAGTTCCCAGTGCTCTCTGGGAATGTTGGGAGGATGAGCTGCGGGCAGGTGCAAGGACATGACCCAGTCACTTTTATCCTCATCTTGAAGCCTCCTTCTTGTCCTTTGCACAGCAGGGAGGGTGGACTTGTCCAAAATAACCCAGGAAGTGCCTGGCACAAGAGAAGTTCTGGATTGTCCCAAAGGTTTGGTGCCACAGCCTGTCCCACTGACTGCTGGAAAAAATGGTTTCATGTGCCTGATGCCTCCCTTGAGCACCTGAGGAGCAGAACGAGACCCTCCAGAGGGTGGAAAACTGCTCATGGCTGGGAATATCTACAGGGACAACATTGTAAAAGGAGCTTAATGGAGCAGAAATATTCCTGACAAAGAGCAAGGGGCATTTCCCCATTGAACAGCTGAAGTTTCTTTCCTTCTTTCTTTCTTTCTTTCCTTCCTCCCTTCCTCCCTTCCTCCCTTCCTCCCTCTCTCCCATACAAATTCAGACCTTTGGGAGTAGCAAACCAAGCAGGAGGGGCAGGGGAGCAGGATGCTGAGCTCAGCATTGCAGCCTAACCCCTCCGGGAGGGGAAAGGCATCACCAAAGCATCACTGACCACTCAGACCTTGGGAGCAGCACCTGGAAGGCTCCGCTTGTGCGGCTCTTCCCATACGGAACCTCCCTCATTAACACCAGCGCAGCCCTAGGAATAAAACCGGCGTCTCCTGATTAATTATTGGAGGGGGAGGCGAGGGAGGAGGGAAGCTGAAGTGGCCAGTCAGCATCTGTTAGAAGTGTGAAGATAAATGGAAGGCCAGGGCAGGTCAGGGCATTCCAAGCACTCCCATCCAGCCGGGAACACCTCTCAGAGCGCTGTGCCATCACTGGCAGGAGGCACGGAGGTTTTCAGTGCCAGGTGCTCGGGGAATTGGCTCTGGCAGCGCTCAGGGTATTCTCCATCCTGCCATGGAGCAATTCCGCTGTGTCTCCATCCCCGCTGAGACACGCCAGTGCCTATGGACCTTCAGCAGGAGCTCCCTGCGACTCCAGTTGTCCTTGGCTGTCTTTGGGGCAGCACTGAAGCAGTGGGGAACCACGGCAGAGTGACAGGAACAAGCAGAGAGAGGCAGGAGACTGCTGGGAGGAGCAGGAGCAGATGCTGCCTGCCTTGAAGGGGACAGCTTTCCCCAAACCCTGCAGGGACCCCGGTGGGGAGCAGCCTCTGCCGCTCCTTCCTCTCTCCAGAGCCAGCTCCCAGTGCCTGCATCTTCCTCAACCCATCCTGCACAACCACAAGGGCAGCCCCGAAACAACAAGGCAGAGACTCCTCAGGGAAACCCTCTTCCCTCCAATTTACCTGTCAGTTGTTTAGGGAGGATTATTATGTGGTTTTTTTTCCCCAGGCTTTTTTTTTTCCCTTCCCTGAAGAGTGGCTGGAGTTTCACACTGCCTGACAGCATCTCTCAGCCTCTCCCACCCGTTCCCGAGTGGCAGGTTGCCAGATGGTGCCCCATTAGGTCACATATGCTCATTGTTTGGCAAACAGGGCTTAATTCAAGTGCTGAGTTGACAGCTTGTTCTCCAAGACAATTTGCAAGTTGCAGTGTTGCAAATGCCAGCTTGGCTTTTCGGGAAATGTTATTTCAGCTGCCTTAAAGGGATAAAGTTCTCATTGACTGGGGGAAAAAAATAAAAATAAAAAAGAAGAAAAGTGTCAGAGGGGCAGCAGAAAGTGTTTTATGGTTTTGCCAAACCACCACAGATGTGGAAGAACCGGCAGTGTTGTTGGCAAGCGTTCAGAAAGGGACTGTCATTCCCCATCAAGTAGAGACCCTCCATGTCCCATTCCTCCCATCACTGAGGTCCTTCACAATCCTAAAGAATGAGGTGTATTCCCAGTGAAACAGGGTATAGAATTCTGGTTTCTATTGGAAAGGTTTCTGTGGTACACATACACATCTCTCTGATGGCTCCTCTCCAAAACCTGTGGCTGTAGTCCCTAAATCCCTGGGGAAGGGGACAATGCTGAGAACAAATTCATGTCCCTTCTGAAGTCAGGGACATTCTGGGCGTGCTGCCCCCAGCACTGTGACAGCTACATGTGGAGATGGCAAGAGACACAAAACAGCACCACAACGATGCTCTGTTTCCTTCCACAGGTGGGCCAAAAAAGGCCAGGTTATAAAGGAAGCCTCCGGTGACTTCTACGAAACCATCGTGGACCACACGTTCTTCTTTGAGCCCGTCTCCTGTGAGGTCACCAATGCCCTGGGCAGCACAAACATCAGCAGGACCGTGGATGTTTACTGTGAGTAACCTGTTGGCCTGAGCCCTTCAGAGCTGCTGAAGGGAAGCAGACACAGCTCAGTCTGACTTGCCCACGGTGGCAGGACTTGCTGGGCTCTCCTCTCATGCTTCGTAAATGCTCCTGTGGTTGGACCTGTGATTTCCTTGTGAGCTCGTGGGGTGGTCACTGGGGAGCTGGTCCCTCTGGAGCTGCAGCAGGCACCTGCCTGAGGCTTTTCTTTATTTGGGGCCCATCAAGATCGACCACTGCTCCCTCTGAGCTGTTTGGTTCGAGGGTTTCTGGCTGGCAGAGCCCATCACTGGCAGTAACTCCAGTTTCCTCTGCACAGTTGGGCCCAGGATGGCGACAGAACCTCAGTCCCTCCTGGTTGACCTGGGCTCAGACGCCGTGTTCAACTGTGCCTGGACTGGGAACCCCTCTCTCACCATCGTCTGGATGAAGCGAGGCTCAGGCGTGGTAAGAACCGCTGTGGGGCAGGGGGCACGTCCAGGCTGCTGCAGGATGCTTCCCATGGAGCCCACGTGGTCTGGGAGCTCCTGGCTGGATGAATTCTGGCTCCTCCAAATGCAAAGGGGTCCTGAGAGTGGGGGAATTTATTTCCATGATGGTGGACAGAAGGGTTGAACCAGAGCATCACTTAACACCTCACTGATGGGGAACAGTTCTGCAATTCACCTGCACGTGGTTCCTTCTGGGATGGTCCTATGTGGGATAGTCCTTTCTGGGGTGGTTCTTCCTGGGATGGTCTTCTTAGGGATGGTCCTTCCTAGGATGGTCCTTTCTGGGACAGTCCTTCCTGGGACAGACCTTCCTGGGATGGTGCTTCCTGGGATGGTCCTTCCTGGGATGGTCCTTTCTGGGACAGACCTTCATGGGATGGTTCTTTCTGGGACAGACCTTCATGGGACAGACCTTCATGGGATGGTCTTTCATGGGATGGTCCTTCCTGGGATGGTTCTTTCTGGGACAGACCTTCCTGGGATGGTCTTTCTTCTTTCTGCCCCCCAGGCCTGGGATCTCACATCCCTGTATGTTCACCCCAGCACTCCCTGCTGTCAACTGGAGCCTGCCCCAGGGCAGAGCTTGGATCTGTCCCAGCAGATTTCTCCACATCTCTTTTGTACTGAAAATCCTAAGGAGCTTTGCCAATCGTAATCGTGGCTCAGTCAGCCTTGGGAGGCAGGAGATGCTCTGATCCCTCTTTACAGACAGGAGGGCTGAGCAAAGCCACAGGAAATAACTAAAGAAAAAGCTGAGATGTAAAACTCATTCAGAAGCACACACAGGTTTGGGTTTGGAAAGCCCAACCTGCTTCACCTGGGCAGATCTGTGGATGAGGAAACGCTGCTGTTCCAGCTCAGGGCTGGAATTGGAGAGCTGGGCCCCCATGGAGGGGCTGAGTCCTCTCCTCCTCTGGGGACACTGAGGCATTAACTGCTGGGGTGTTCTTTCCAAAAACAATGACCTTGGTGAAGGCCATCTCCTGGGAATAAATTCTAGCCTTGGGAGAGCTGATGGTTTGAATCAGCAAAGGAATCCCAGTGGGTCAATAATTCCTGGGTGGTTTCCCATCCCACAGCTGCCATGGCTGTTTCTCTGGGTTATCACACACAGACAGTTGTTCCACCATCTCAAGGTGGCTGTAGGAGCTGGGAAAAAGGGCTGCCTCACCCTCCTGCTCCAGCCCCAGCCCCACATCAGGGCTTGCCTTTGTTATCCAGCAGTGCCCAGGCACAGTCACCTTCTCCCTTTTTATCTGCCTCTCCCCAGCTGAGTTCCATCACGCTGGAACTTCTTGGAGCACAATGAAGGGGATGGTTCTGCCCTTCCACTCCTTCCTCATGAGACCTCATCTGCAGTGCTGTGCCCAGCTCTGAGGCCCCCAACTTCAGAAGGACCTGGAGCTGCTGGAGCAAGTCCAGAGGAGGCCACAGAAATGTTCCAGGGTGGAGCCCCTCTGCTCTGGAGCCAGGCTGGGAGAGCTGGGGGTGTTCAGCCTGGAGAAGGGAAGGTTCCAGGGAGACCTTAGAGGCCTTTCCAAGGCCTAAAGGGGCTCCAGAAGAGCTGGAGAGGGACTGGGGACAAGAGTCTGAAGTGACAGGACAAGGGGAAAGGCTTCCCAGTGCCAGAGGGCAGAGTTAGATGAGATATTAGGCAGAAATTCTTCTCTGTGTGGCCCTGGCACAGGGTGCCCAGAGCAGCTGTGGCTGCCCCATCCCTGGAAGTGCCCAAGACCAGGTTGCATGGGGCTTGGAGCAACCTGGGATAGGGGAAGGTGTCCCTGCCCATGGCAGAGGATTGGAATGAGACATGTTCGAGGTGTTCAAGGTCCCTTCCAAGCCAAACAGTTCCATGATTCTGTGATCTCAGGACAGAGACCCTCCAGCTGGTGTAACCCAGCAGAGATGGTTATGCTGGTCACCAGAGCCACCTCCATCTGCCCAGAGGGATTCTGGCAGAGGACTGTGCTTTGTAAAGCCATCGACACCCAGCCATCCCACTGGGACCTGGGATCACAGCTGCTTCTTCCCCAGCCCCTCTGTTCTCAGAGCCTGTTGAAGCCCCTCAAGATCACCGCCTTTTCTCCTTTTTTCACAAAAAGGAAGCAAGTCAGAGACCAAAGAGAGGTTGAGGCCAAGTAAACACAGGTGTTTTTATGGCTAACTCTGCAGTCAGTGCTAACACAGTGGGTTTAAAGGGATCTGACCCTCTGTGCCTCTGCCTCGTGCCAGGTTAGGGCTGAGACCCCCACCTTGCTACAGAGACACCCAGCTCCACATCCAGCCACTGCATCAGCCCTGATTCCCAGAGCTGTGGGGGCAGCAACCAGCAGAGCCAGAGGCTCACCCAGCAGTGTGTGCTGAGGAGGAGGAGAGGTGATGTGCTCTGACCTGAGGAGCCCTGGGGGAGAAAACCTAGGGCAACTGGAGGAGTTTGCTCCCAGTCACCGCTCCAGAAACCACTCTGTTTGAGATCTGCCATGGTTTTTTTTCAAACCCAGCAGTGCCAAGATGCTGCAGACAGCCTCAGCCAGATCCCTCAGCTTCTGTGCTTTTCCAGGTTTAATAAAGCTGCTCGTTGCACAGCAGGGCAGGGGAGCAACAGAGCTGAGACACCGTCAGCCAGTCCATAGCAGGGGGCTGACCAAAGCCAGCTGAGATTTCCCTGGCTATCCAGACCTGTTCTAAGGTGTCTGCCACCTCCACCATCACTTCTGGGCTTAAAATCCCTGAGTCAATCCCAGCAGCCTCCCCTGTGCCTGTGAATGTGGAGGTGCAAGTGTAGAGTGTGATTCCCTCTGAGGTTTTTCTGCCTGTGTCACTGCAGCCACCAAAATTTTTCTCTTATATCTTGAACTTCTTGCAAAACTGGAGTTTGTAAAAATTCATGAATAGGAACAGGATTCCTAATTCCACCCCAAAAAAAACCTGTGGTGTTTCTTTATTCTTTGGTCAACAGCATTAAGCGATATTTCCATGCAATGCCAGACTTTGGGCTCATCCACTTGGCTTTCCCAAGGATGCTCAGGAGCTGGTGACACAGCTCCTGTAACTCAGGTGATTTGTTTTGTCTGTAACTTCTCATGGCCCACCTGAAAGCTTCCCTCCTCTCTTTCAGGTCCTGAGCAATGAGAACAAGCTGATTCTGAAGTCAGTCCGCCAGGAGGACGCCGGGAAATACGTGTGCCGAGCCGTGGTGCCGCGGGTGGGCGCGGGGGAACGGGAG
>NC_031792.1:5310744-5316958 GCF_001522545.3 Parus major | reverse complement strand
CTTCCCTACCCCCATTCCCCTCCTGCCTTGATCCTGTTGCTCTGACAGCTCTTGTTCCCAAATTATCCCCTCAGACACTTCCTTTTGGACCAAACCCCACCCCCAGTTGGATCAGGGATCCAGGCAATTGGAGTAAAGTGGATTTTGCATTATTTTGCCTGGAAATGCACAAGTTAAAGCAAAAAAAAAAAAAAAATCAACATTTGCTCAGTCCCACACAGTTCCTTATTATCAACAGGGGTTTGTTGAGTAGTTGGGAGCTGGCAGCTTTAAATCTTTCCTAGATTAATCTTGCAAAACCCTCGCAAGGTCAGAGAGTGCTGCTGTCTCTGTTGTACACCTGGAGAGCTGGGAATTGAGTCTGGATCCAAGACCAGGAGCCTAATCACTCTCTCCAGTCCATATGAGGATACCTGTGGGGATATTGTGAACATTCCTGCCAGGATTCCTGTCAGGACTCCTCATGGCTGCTCAGGGCTCATCCAGCACTGTGTCAGGATGTGCCCTGGGCTCACACCCAGAGCTCTGGAGTTTAATGATGCCCTGGCCAGGACCTCGCAGCAGCTGGTAACAAATTTCAGTGTAAATACGGCAGGGAAAGAGGCAGGCAGGCTGCAAATGGTGTAAGCAGAGGGTGAATTTTGCACTGTCTCTCACCTGCATGACAAACTGGCAGGTTTCACTCCCCACTCACTGTCACAAGAGAAGAAAATAAGCAGGAGGCAGCTCAGACAAGCATTGATTTCAAACACAGATAATGCAGAGGGTGGATGCCACGGTTCCCTGGAAACATTCAAGGACAGGCTGGACAGGGCCCTGAGCAACCTGATCTAGCTGAAGGTGTCCCTGTCATGGCAAGGGGGTAGGACTGGATGACTTCTAAAGGTCACTTCCCACCCAAACTCTTCCACATTTCTATAATCCTAGAAAAGGAAGCCAAAGGCAATGCAGCAGGGACTGAAAACCAGCCACCCACCCGACTTGGGCTCAGATCCTCGGCGCCTTCAGTCTCCTTCCCCAGCAGCTGCTGGGTTTTAATTACAATTAAATGAGCTCATGGAAAACAAAGCAACAAATTAGCACAAAGAACATGCTCCTTCCCTGACACCTACCAGGCACAGGGATGCCCTGAGAGCAGAGCAGAGCTCCCCACAGGATTGGGCATTTGCAGCACTGACTGGAAAAGTTTCTCTCCAGCAACTTTTTTTCCCCCCAGCTTATGCCTGGGGAAACTGCTGGGGAGCAAATGAAATCCATGCTTGGAGTTCACTGCTCAGCCCTGAGCATCTCCCAGGAGCTGACTGCCTGCACATCCTGTCCCACAATGCTGCCAGGGGCTCGGTGCACCCAAAGGCGACAGCGTTGGGACATGTCACTGCAGGTGTTGGACCAAGGGACAGTCCCACACCTCCAGGCCAGGATGGTCTCCTGGCCCTCCAAGTGAGGAGAACTGAGCCCCTGAGCAGCTCAACATCCACCAGGAACTGGGATTGGAAACCTGTCCTGCAGTGGGAGCAGCGTTCCAGCTCCAGACCATGGTGCAGTGTGTCTAATCCAACTAATGAATTCTGTTCTGGTGTAATTCAAGGGGGAAGTTGAATGCCTCATATTTGGAAGTGATTTTAAATTCAGAGGGTGATACAATTGTCTTGGTATAACCAGATGCCTCCCTCTGCCACAAAAAAATCAGGCATTGGGAAGTTGTGTTCTGGGCTGGCTGCACTGCCCCTGATCTGGGCACGTGGACTTTTGGGGGCTGATCCATCCCACCAAGCACAGAGACCCCAGCTGAGGGATCACCTGATCCACTCTGAGCCTGTGGTCCCACCAGCCCATCCACTCCCAAAATCATCCAAAATCATGATGTTGGGGTGGGAGAGCATCCTCCTGCCCTTCCCACCCAGACCCAGCAGACAGGGTTGTGGTTGCAGAGCCAAGGCCACCAGCCTGCAAGGAAGCAGATAGGATTGAGAGTCTGGTGAGTGGGAAGGAGGATTATGCAAAGCAGCAGCATTTGGCAGGGCCAGAGCAGCAGAGGCTCGAGGGAAGGGAGGAACCTGGTGCCATCATAAATCAGCAGCAGCTGGATTTACAGCCAAACCTCTCGATGCTCTTGACTGCACCCAGCCTGGCTGCAGCTCCCACCCCAGCAGAAGCCCCCCAAGGTCACCTTCACAGGCAGATCACCAGCAGCAGTCCCATCTGTCACTGCACCATCCCTGCCTGGCAGGGGCTGCTGAGCAGGAACCACCACCCCGTCCACCCTGTTCAAGAGAAGTTTGTTGGAAGGGCTGGACAACTCCAGGTGACTAATTCAGGATGTAATCTGCCTGGGATTCACCCCAACAAGGAAGTCAGGCATGCTGGAGAGCTGGGAGCAGGGCAGGGGCTGACCTGCCACCCTGCTTGGTCAGGAGCACACCGTGGTGTCAGGAAGGGCTCCAGGCCAGGCTGGAACAACCTGCTCTGGTGAGAGGTGTCTCTGCCCATGGTAGGGGATCTGGAATGAGGTGGGTTTTAAATTCTTTTCCAACCCAGATCATTCTGTGATGTTCCTTAGCAATACCAGGAAGAACCAGCCAGCCCAGCACTTCTGCAGGAAGCAAGGAGTTAAAAAAAACTCTCCTGCCAAATAATTTTGAGTGCTTCGGAGAAAGGTTCAGATGGACTCGAGCAGACTGGAGAAGCCAAGGCCATCCTATCCTTTCATTCCTGAAGGCTTCCACCTCAGACTTCTCTTTTGTGTGAGTCGCCAGGACCACACAAATAAATTGGCAGTGAGGTGCTAAAAATAACCTCCACCAATAGCTCCATCATTTATATCCATAGCAACATTGCTTAGAGCCTTTTCCCTGCCTGTGGGCTGTCTCACACTCGGTGCTGAATGCCAAGCTGGAGATTGGCAGCTTTCATAAGGAGCCAGAGCCTGGTGGAGAATCAAACTCCAGCCCTGAATGTGAAGAGGCTGCAACTTCATGCTATTATTTCTGGGCATGTTCATCTCACAAATAGTCTTTAGTCATCCACTATTATCATGATGATAAGCCTTCGACTCGGAGCTCCTGAAGCAATAATAAAAGCCAAAGCCATTGGCATTTGTGCCATTTAAAATCCACTCACCCTGGGGAAAATGATCCTTTTAATGATTATTAAGCCATTTTTCTCTAGCGTCACCCAGTCTTGGAGCACTTCCAGAATTTATAAGTAACACACAACCATCAAAATGGAAAGGAGATGGTTCTTTTTATTACTGTTTAGGCCTGGCCTGTAGATCCCATCACTGCTCTTGCTTCTGCTGGCTTTGGAATCATCAGGTGAGCAGGAGCATCAGTGACCACGGGAGGCTCCTCAGGCAAAGCAAGGAGTCACCTCCACTGAGACCCTTCGGAAAGCCAGGCTTTCAGAGATGGATAAATGAGAACTCACACCTTGGGATCGTGCCTAGAACAACATCCTGAGCATTTAGAGAGGAAAACACAACAAAGTGTCTTTTTTTTTTTGCCTTCTTCCATCAAAAAGGGCAGAACAGTTTCCACTACCGTGCTGCTATGCCCATTACAGCAAAACAAGTCCTGACCTTCACGCCCAGCTCCTGCTATTCCTGATGTTGATGGCAGCTCCCTTCCAGTAGTAATTTCCTGAGCTGCCAGAACCGTGGTCACTGGTCAGTGAATTGTGCTTCAATGAGCTTGTTTTCCATCCATCTCCCCTTGGAACAGTGTAAGGAAGCAGGGACAGGGCTGTGCCTCAGTGGGGAGTGTGAAGGTTTGGTGCAGGAAGGGGTTATGGGACAGCTCCAAAAGGCAGCTGTATGTACAAATGCCTGAGAGTGAGGGATTTAGCATTTTGGTATATTTTTGTGCATTCTTGAAATTTATAAATGGGTGATTTGGATGAGAATCAGGGAGGAATACCTAGGCAAATCTTTCTTCCCACTTTACCCCAAATCCCTGAGACTTTTTTTTTGAAGGAAGATGTCAGGTGCAGGGCAGGGAGGTGGGGAAAATGGGGAAAAATCCACAAGGCTGTATTAGATAAACCCAGTGACGTACTCCAAACCAGGCATGACAACACCCAAAGTTCCAGAGCTGGAGCAGGGGGAGTTCTGACAGCCCCTGCCACTGCTCTCTCCCTGCCCTCCAGCCCAGTTGTTGCTGTTTTCTTTTCTCCCAGCAGCAAGCCACTCATAGAAATGCAAATCTGCTTTAATTAAGGAGGTTAATAAACAGTAATTAGGATCCCAGCTCTTGTGCTGCTCCCCTGGGGACCAGGGCTGTTAGAAGAGTGAGGGACACACCAGGCCCTGCTCTCCTCTCCCACCTCTTTTCTCCCAATCACAGGATGTTCACCAAGGTAGGACAAGGAATTTCCCATCCCAAGCCCACTCAGCTGGTGTTTGGCTCAGGAAGAGCCTGTCCTACCCTTTCTCCTAGGCTCCTTTCATGATCCACATGGCACAGGAGAGCCCAGCTGATGGGTGTCAAGATTTTCCAGCAGAAACTTCTCCACCACATCTTCCTTAATGCCCTGGAGAGCATTTAGTTAGCAGTTAGTCTAATGGTTGTTTAATGAATCTGGGAAGGCACAGAAGAGGAACACCAGGTGGGATGGGAATCCTGCTTTGTTTCTGCAGCAAGCAGCCCCTCTCAGAGGCCAGGCTCACCAAGGACATGGGGGCAGGATCATTACACCAGGGATGGGGGTACAGAGATGGGGGACCCTGCTGCTTTGAGGGGACTTTGCCAAAACCCAGCAGAGCCCAAAGCCTCCACTCAGTGTTCTCCCTCACAAGAGGTGATGGGGCTGTTTCTCCATCCCTGCCCTTCAGAGATGGACCCCAATATCCATCCAGGGCTCCCCCAGCACCCCCATCCCCACCATGGGGTGCCAGCAGCCTCTCCTGTCTCCACAGGGCCCCCCATTATCTCCAGCACCCAGACCCAGCACGCCCTGCACGGCCAGAAGGGGCAGATCAAGTGTTTCATCCGCAGCACTCCACCACCAGACCGAATTGTGAGTATCACCCTGGGGCACGCTGGGTGCCTGGAACACCTCAGGGTGCCCTGGGCTCACCCCCCTCTCGCTTGGCAGGCCTGGTCCTGGAAGGAGAACGTGCTGGAATCCGGGACCTCCGGGCGCTACACGGTGGAGACGGTGAGCACGGATGAGGGGGTCATCTCCACACTGACCATCAGCAACATTGTGAGGGCTGATTTCCAAACCATCTACAACTGCACCGCCTGGAACAGCTTCGGCTCCGACACGGAGATCATCCGGCTGAAGGAGCAAGGTGGGCACTGCTGGGGAGCTGCTGGGGGCTGCTGGGCAGCAGGAATTAGCACCTGGCTGGGCTGTGAGAGCGGGGAGGTGCTGTGAGAGGCAGCAGGTGCTCAGGAGAGCTCTTGGGATGCCAAAGAGGAAATTAGGAAGGATGGTGACAAGGCTCCAGCTGTGCTAGCTGTAGGATTGCATCCTCAGGGCACATGATCTCTGTAAAGGGGCAGGAGCAGGGACAAGCCCTGTAAAGCCTGTGCCTGATAAGGTATTCCTGATTTTACCTGTCCTGCTAAAGCTGGAGGGCATGGGCTGATCCTGCCTGCTTTACTCCCTGTCCCACAGCACAAGGTGATGTCACTGCCCCAGGCTGGAGGATCATTTATAGCCTTGGAGAAACAGGAGTGGCTGCTCCCGGCAGGCCCCACTGCTCTGTGGTGACAGGAGTGACGGGAGGAAGGTGTTTGGGCTGGTGGCAACTCTCCATCCTGGCCACCAGAATGTCCCACAGGGCTGGGCCCACACTCCCAGCAATTCCCAGGGGATGGCCAGGGAAATTCCACTTCGGGGCTCTCCACAGAAGGGGAGGGAGATGGCTTGTGTGAGGAATGCTTAGCTCCTGGAGGAACTCCAGTTCTCCTCTATTTTATTAAATGCCAGGGCAGGCAGGTGGATTGTTCTCATTAAGCCGTGATTTATAGGCAAGGCTGGCGTCCAGATTAAATCAGAGCTAAATGAACCCCTTAAAATTAGCCTTGGGCTTCTTCCAATGCAAACAGAGCCAGTGGTTTTTCCAGGTCGTCTGCCAGTCAGCGGGAGCGCTCAGCGGCGAGCCTGGGTCCCGGAGGAGGGTGGCTGGGCAGCCGAGCCAGCTCCAAGCTCAGATCCACGAGTCCCTGCTAGGCCAGCCAGGGGACAGCCCTGCCTGGGCCAGGGGACA
>NC_031792.1:5285527-5310238 GCF_001522545.3 Parus major | reverse complement strand
AGGCCAGGGGACACTGCAGGGTTACAGAGGGGACAGCCCTGCCCAGGCCAGGGGACACCACAGGTGGCAGAGGCCGTCCCCTTCATGGGGCCAGCCCTGGAGCAGAGCGGAGCAGAGGGCTGAGCGCTCAGCAAGGCTGTGGTGGGCACGTGGGCTGTGCAAGGCTGTGGACACTTGCTTTATTTTCAAACAGGTACGGAAATGAAATCAGGAGCTGGTATTCAAGCAGGTATGGAAATCATGAGCTGCCGGTGAATGTGAATTGTCCCCAGCCATTACCACACCTGAGGGCTGCTTTCCATAGGGCAGGAAGGGACTTAGGGAAGCTGCAGGGCAGTGACTGGGGCAGGACTGGGAAGCTGGAGTGGTCCAGTGCCCCCCGTGCCACAGAAGCACTCTGGAAAGCATCACTTTCTTTGCCCCAGCTCCCAAGTCACCAGGAGGGGAATGCTGTTACTCAGCCATGTTTAAAGTGTTGCAGAAGTCCCATAGAGTGCTACTCTGGGACAAGAACAAAGAGGGAAAGGTACATGTTTCCAGGGTCATTTGCAGACATCAGCTTGGTTCAGCATAGTGGGAGAGTGCTGGCCAGCATCAATTGGCACCAGAGCAGGTTTGGATGAATCTTGGGGTAGGTCTGCAGGATGTGCTGCCCTTGTGGTTCCTCATCCTGTGCCCCAGAGCAGGATTCCTGGGGGAGCCAGCAATCTGCCCCATCCTACAGGACCATTTACCATCCCCAGCATTCTGTCACTGCCCTTTTGCAATTACCTTTACCCCAGCTCAGGAGAGTCCTGCACATTTTCCCTACTCCATTCCCTGCATGGTTCTTCATCATCCTCATCCCTATCATCACCTGCTTCTCTCTGAGCTCAGCCCAGCAGATCCCATTCCCCAAAGCTGAGAGCCAGCCAGCCCTCCCAGGGCCTCCAGGCTCCTGTCTCTCCAGCCCCTTGCTCCATATTCCCATATTCCCTGGGAAGGCCAAAACAATCCCAGCAGGAACTACCACTGACAGGAACAGCAGGAACAGTTGGCAGGAGCCCTGATGAGCAGGCAGCCTCAGAAAATCCTGGTTTCTTCATGCTGTGGCTCAGCTGCTGTGTTGGAGGATTCTGATTTTTAGGGTGAGCTTCTTGGGGCAGCTGGACCCTGTTCTCTGAACTCCTGCTCGAGGCAGCAGAGGACTGAGGGGATTTGCCTTTCCACCACCTGGGCACTCTCAGGAGTTTGGTGATGGATTGGTTCAGTGCCACTTGAGTCATGTCAGCAGTGGCCCAGTTTGAGTGATGTGTGACACATCAAGGGACCAGCAGGCCCAAGCAGGAAATCCATGAGCAAGCCACAAAGTGAGAAACATCACTTCTTTTTTGATCAAGTGAGAGCAGAGCCTAAACTTGATCAGCACCACGTTTATCACCCTGCAGTTCCCAAATTAGGGCTCAGGACCCAGGAGCTCCACAGCCATGGCTTAAGGGCACCATGAAGTGCCTTTAGAAGTCCCCTGTCCCACCTGGGATTGGGTAACGAGGAAGACACCCTTTGCTGACTACACAGGGGATGCTGGTGGAACAAGAACTGCTCCCAGTCCTGCCAGTAGGGTTGTGCCCCCCTGGGAAGGCTGCAAGGCACAGGTGGGCTCTGTGGTCTCAGGCCCAGGATGAAATTCATGCCCAACCCCAGCTCCACACCAGAGGGCAATGGGAAATGGTTCCTGTATCCCCCAGTCAAGCCATAATCCCTGGGCTTTGCTTCTCAGCTGGGTCACCCCCTGTGTCCCCAGGGTCCAGCAGCATTCATGCCCCCCATCTGCACACACCTCTGAGGAGAGACACCTCTCTGCATATGTTTTTCCATAAATTCATCCCATCCATTTCCAAGGCAGGGGCTCCAAGGAGAAAACACCTTCCAAGGTGGTGTCTGGGAAAGCTGTGAGAACACACTCCCACCTTATCTTATCCAGGGTTATCCCACTTTTGGTTCACAAGATCCTACAGAGTGTTTAGAAAGAAAAGGAGTGGGGACCTAGAGCTACCTGCAGCTTTAGGGGAGAGGATTTTTGGGATGTAGCTTTATCATCCCAGCTGAGGAAGGCAATTTGTGGTACCCACAGCTGTGGTGTCCTGCAGTGTGAGTGCTGCCCAGCTCTGCCCCTCCTTAATCCAGCCCAACAGTCAGAGCTGTGCCTGGAGAACTGGAGAGACGGAGCAGGGGGATAACAAGGCTTGGGGCTCCAAACCTGACCCTCTCACCACAAGTGTGATTTTCCATTCTGCCCTCTCCACACCTCACAAGCTGCTGCCAGGGCCTGCACAGATAAATCAGCTTTGCTGGCTGAACCACAGCCCAAAATCCCCACCAGGAACTTGATGACAGAGTTCTTGTAGGCAGAAGGATGTGAGGATGCACCCCCTGCTCTGCCTCCCACAAACCCTGCCCACACATCTCACCCTGCAGTGCTCAGCCCCAGCATGGGCCATCCCTTCTGTCCCAGACTTTGTAGCACCCTCAGGAATTTGGGAAGGATGACAGTTGATAAGCCACAGGAGAAGGCAGGAAATTGGAATATAAAATAGGCAGGGGCTGTGAATGATGGCTTGGGTTAAGTCATCCTTCATCCTGCTCGGATGCCATTTCTCTTTCTTAATAATATTAAAACACAGTCTTCTTTTGTACTTCATCCTTTAGAGAAGCTCATTCATTAACCCACAGGGCACTAACAAGAGCTAATCTGCTCCTCTGGCTCCCCCCTCCTCTCCTCCCAGGGTAAACTGAGGCACAGAACGAGCAGGGTTGTGCAAACTGCAGCGTCCCACGGACAGCCGTGCCAACAGGGATGGGGAGCAGGGAAGGAGACCCCAAACACCTCCCTGGGCTCATCACTGAGCCTCTTGCCAATAGCCAGGGGTGGGTCCCTGGGGGAAAAGCCCCCTCTGTGACCTTCATCCCACTTCATGTTTCCTCTTCTTCCTGTTGCAGAGTCGGTGCCGATGGCGGTGATCATCGGGGTGGCCGTGGGGGCCGGTGTGGCGTTCCTGGTGCTGATGGCCACCATCGTCGCCTTCTGCTGTGCCCGCTCCCAGAGGAGTAAGTGTCACCCCCCACCACACTGCATCCCTTTGGAGGGGCTGGGGGGACAACTCTGAGAGGGTGAATCGAGTGGAGCAGGGAGAAATCAGAGCCTGAATTAATGACACAGCTGGCTGAATTTATTTCTCCACACAAGCTGCTTCTCGTGTTGGTCTACCAAGTGTTTGCTGCAAATGGCAGCCCTGTGGGAAAAGGGAAGGGTTTATGGAAAACATGGAGGGTAACTGCTGATCCCTGTTAGCAGCACAGGCAGCTCAGGAGGTGTGCAGAGGGCCTCTTAATCTCTCCCTTGGAGAAATCCTGAGGTCTAAGTGGGAGAAGCATCCTCACTGTGCCACATCGGTGCTTAAAAACCCTCCACAGTTCTGCTTCTGTTTTAATTCCAGTCTTCCTGACATGCATATTCCTGGCAGGAATGACAGCCAGCAGAGGGGCTTTTCATGGGACTTGTGCATTTTGGAGTCTGGCTGCAGTGGGAATACGAGTTAAAGTGACATTAGAGATGCAGGTAGAGCAGGAGAAGGAGGAAGCAGTGTGGCATTGTCTGGCCTCATTAAAAAGACACCGGGAAATTAAAAGAGGATTGTGGGCTCCATGAAAAGGCACCAAACCAGGAGGGAGAATTGTGATTGTCTAGAGCATTCCAAGCCTCTGGGGAGAGCAGGAGATCCTTGGCACTGCTCCCGGCTTGTGAGACGCTTGGTGTGGATTCTGGGATGCCAAACTCTCCACATGTGTGCCAGAAAACCCAGTTGTTGTTCTTTTATTTTTCCTCCCCTTGATGGTTTACAAAGCCATCAAAGACACCAGGCTGCTCCTGGATTCAGTAAAGACACACAGCCTCCCACTGCAGAAATGTGTTTAATTTTCAGTGTGATAATGATGCCTCTCCCCGTTTTCATCCTTTTTTTTTTTTTTTTTTTTTAACTCTTACAGCCTCCATTAGCAAGAATTAATTAATTAATTAATTAGGGGAAGCAATTTCTCTTGCTTTTTGGGGAAGGATTGTTGATGGACAGGACCCAAGATCAAGCCAGTTTGATGTCCTGGAGGTCATTTGGCAGTAAGGGACAATGCAAGCACCTGAACGGGGCAGGGCCAAGCCGTGTTCCCATGTCCAGGGGCTGTTTCTATCCCATGCCACATCCTTCAGAGCAACAGAGAGCCCGTGGTTCATTATTTCCCTCTCGTTTGATGGAACCAGATGGTGCAGGGCTCTTTACAGGACACAGGATTTCACAGGAATGCCATGACAACAGATCTCTGAGGTGGTGAAAACACCGGGATTTAGACCCACACAAGCTGGAGGCAGGCAAGGATGGGCTGCTCTTCAAGGGGACAGTCAGGAGGGGACAAGGCCATCCCAGCCAAATGCCTTGTGTTATTTATCCCACTGGTAAATCCGAAAGAAGAGGCATTTTCCTCACCAGGGCTGGGAAAATAGGTTGTGGAAAGAGGGAACTGGGGACTTGGTGGCAAGGTTTGAGGTCCCTTTTCTCCATTGTGCTTCTGGTGCTACCCCCATTTAGAAAAGGTTTTTGGGTCTCCAATACATCAGAGGCTGCTGGGTCTGGGCATCCTCCCTGCTCTGCTGCTCCCCTGGCAGTGTGATTCCCTGGGGAGAGATCAGCAGCATCCCCAGGCCAGGGCAGGGGTCCCTGTGCTCCCTACAAGGCTTCACTTTGGGATCAGAATAAGTGAGAGATCACCCAAGAGATCAGCAAAGATCCCTGCCCTGATCTCCCCTCCCCAAAACCTTATGGGAAGAGCCAGACCCAGCTGGGGACAGCAGCAAATCCAGGGTGCAGGTGGGATTTCCCAGCCTGAGATCCCTGCATGGGGTGCTGGTGGCACTGAGCCCACTCAGTTCCCCTTTGCTACAAACACAGAGTCTCTCCTTGTGTTTGGGGGAAACTGGGAGCATCAGCAGCTGAACCAGACCCCAGTGACACTCAGGGTGCAGAACCCCACAGGGAAGGACTTGGATGTGCCAGGTGGATGAGCTTTTACCCCAGCTTGGAGGGTGGGGACACCAGGCTGAAAGGTGAGGAAAGGAATTTCATCTGTTAGCGACGTGTGATGAGCAGAGTTATTACAGAGATCAGCTCAGGAATGATGGGATTGACAGAGCACTTGGATATCAGGAGAAGGGCTCATTTCCTGCCAGGGTGACTGCAGATTCCTCTCCCAAGACAAATACTGGAGCATTGTGCCATCATTTACAACAACAACCTAGTGCAGGCTGTGGGAACAGTTGTGTTGAGGGGACACAGTGACCCAGCAGTGACTCTGGAGAAGGAATCCCCTGACCCAGCCACTGACCACTGCTAACATCAAAGGGGGAGGCAGTTCCTGACCATGTTTTGGGAAAATGCAGCAAAAAAAAAAAAAAAAGGAACCAGGTGCAGACACACCGAGCTTGGAGGCTCTGAAAAAGAAAAAAATTTACTGCACATCTGTTGTTATATCTTCAGTGACTTAACAGCCCAGAGTTATTTAAGGGGGAACACTCCTGGGAGAGGAGCTGTAAGACACTGATTAGCTTCTTGTGATTAAAGACAAAGGCTCCAGTACCAGGAATGTGGTCCCAGCAGGACAACATTAAGAAAATAAGCTGTAGTAACTTCCCAGTGAAAGGCTTTGCCTTGTGCCCTGAGCCTTGGAGAGGTCTGGGGGCTGCAGGTGTGGAGGACAGGAGACGCCAGGAGAGATGAATTCAAGGACAGAGCTTGGAGCTGGTATCGGTTACGTCATTCAGTTTGGATTAGAGATAAAATTCCCGGGGGTCCAGCCTTTTCTGGACTGAACCCCACAATCCTGGCCTGGCAGGGCGCTGCTGGATCTGTCAGCTGGAGATAGATCTGACAAACCAGCAGTTCAATGCAGTTTTTGGGCTGGCACAGCCATCCTGGGAGGTGAGAGCCAGATCCGTGGCTGGGGGCCGGCTTCAAAGCTGTTGAGGTCTTGCTGCTCAGATTTGCCTCCATCTCTGCTTTTCATCTCGGCTTTGTGCCGCCGTTCTGCTCCTGCTGCTCCACGTCTGTGGTTTAATTCTGCTAAAATGACTTGTTCAAAGCACGCCTGACACCTTCAGGGAAGGCAGGGAGTCTCTCCAGGAATGTTTCTCTCTTCTCTCATTGTCATTTCCAGGCTGCTTGGAGATGATAAAACGTCCCTGGCTACATCCGTGCTCATTGCTTGGCCTTTTCCATGTGATGTCTGCACCCCAGACTGGGGGAGCCTTTTCTCAGGGGTTCTCAGTGCCTGGGCAGAGCTGGTCCATCCCTCAGGAGCAGTATTTCCTATGGATCAGCAGGCTGGACAACGATTTCACTCCCTGTGGGAGCAGTTCTGCTACAGCCCAGCCCTGGTAACAGCCCTGGGAGTGTGGCAGAGGCCAAGCGAGCTCCAGAAGGAATTCCTACAGGAGTCTGAGCTGCCCATGCCTTATGGAAACACAAATATTGCTCCTCCAGCTCTCCAGTGGGCTTGCTGAGCCGGGTTTATTTTCTCTGCTGCTGCCAGGAATCCAGGCAGGTTCCTGCAGAAGTTCCACCACTGCCTCGGACTAACTCCCTTCTCCATCTCCCTGTTCCCCCAGATCTCAAGGGTGTGGTTTCTGCCAAGAACGATATCCGTGTGGAGATCGTGCACAAGGAGCCGGCCTCGGGCAGGGAGGCAGAGGAGCACCCGACCATCAAGCAGCTGATGGTAAGGAATTCCTCCCCTCCCTAAGCTATTGCTCCGGGCAAAGTTTGATGGTGACAAGCCCAGACAAGCATCGTTCAGCCCCGTAATAACCACTGAAGGCAAAGGTGCTCTTCCAAAAATCCTGTTCTCGAGATCCACATCCTCTTGCCATAAAAACTCCTGGAGTGAAACTTGGCTGACGAGGAGGGAGAGGGGTTTATTGCAGTGATCCATCTGCCCGCTGGGATAATTGCAAAGCAGATTTGCCACCTCACACCCGGAACGCTGCAGAGGGCAGGGAGACACAGGATGAGCACGGGCTGATAACGAGTTCATTGACCAGCCAGGGCAGCACCGAGGTGTGCGCACAGGGTTGGATGCACACGCCGGGGCTGTGGCTGCACCTGGCTCTGGAACAGCACAGGAGGTGTCACCGAGGTGTCCCGAGGCCACTGTCCCCACCCGGGGACACCGACAGACACGGGCAGAGCAACAGGAGGATGCCTGAGATCCCAGGAAACCCGGCTTGGTGCATCCTCTCCTCCAGCCCCTCTGGGTGCTGTGGTCTGTTCCCTGTGTCTCGACCCCTTTCTCTTGGCTTTCACTTGCTGGTGACAAAAGCTGGAAAATGGCAAAGAAACCTGCAGAACAAAAGGAGATAAAAGAGCAGATGGGAAAGGGAATGGGATTGAAGAAGCCAGCGGCTGCTGGGTGGTTTTTTCCTCCCATAACTCAATTTCTTGGGCAGCTCTTGTATGTCCTGCCTGCAAAAGCTGTTCCATGAATGCGTGGTGGGAAAGCAAGGCTGATCATCACAGGGTGGGTGGAATTGCTTGCTGAAATGATCAGGGTTGCCAGCTAGGGAGCCTCCAAACAATGAAGCAGGAGGAGGTGGAGATCCAGCAACTTATCCCAGCACCACTGAGGTTCCTGTGCAAGACCCTTTGTTCCCTTTGCCTTGAGAAATCTGCAAGTCCATGGTGGGATTTGCAAGGCTGGGAGGACAGAGGAGGCTGGGGTTGGATTTGGAGCAATCTGCTGGGATGAAGAGGAGTGAGAAGCTTACTCTCCATGGGACCCTGTACATCATCTGTGTGATCAGCAGTGCTAAGCCCAGATCTGGCTCCCACAGGGACATCTGGGATCATCCCAAATCCCACTCCAGACCATAATTGCCAAGCTGGAAGCACACACGAAACCTCAGCAGAACAGAACATTTACCAGAGTGAACAAGGAAGAGGATGGTGGTGGGAGGTCAGACACAGGATTTTGGAAGCCATCCTGGGGTCTTTCTTAGGTTATTTGCAGGAGCCAGGGTGTGATTTCACATCAGCCTCTGCCTTGGTGAGGCTGGGAATGGGGCAGAGCTGAGCTGGGCACGCTGCAATGAGGATTCTGGCAGGGTGGAAATGGTGCAGAAAAAAATGACAACATTTGTTTGAGAGCTGGGAAAAAATGCCTTAGAGGGAGAGGTTGTGGAGCTCCTGGGTTTATCAGCCAGACTGGTGAGAGGTGGTTTGGTCATGGCACAATGGAACTGTTTAAGTGTGAGCAGGGAAGGCAAAGCTGAGTGCTTTCGAATGTGACACAACAGATTCACAGCCTGGCTGGACTGGAAGAGGGCAATTCTTCCCCTTTTCTGGCCAAATCCAGGTATTTTTCCTGAAAATACAGCAGTTGGAAATGATTCAGTGGATCAGCACCATTCAGGAGCTGGAAGAGGTGGTCCATGATCTCTGACCCTGATGCTGAGGGCTTGGGAGATCCTACCTGCAGGGAGAAGGCATCAAAGCCCCCTCACCTGCCTGGATCAAGGTGTCCCCACCCTCATCTGCCCTCAACAAGCACATTCCCAGGAAATACTCCCCAATTCCTTCTCTCGTCAGAGTCTGCAGGGACCTGCTCTGTCCTTCATCCACATCTTTGCTGTGTCCAGCAGCAGGTGTGGGCATCCTCCTCCAGCCAGCAGCCACCCAGCCTTGGATATGAAACAGGCTCCTGATAAAATGCTCCAACTTTATCAGTGAAATGAAGGATCAAGTTACAAACTTCCTCTTGCTGATGAGGAGCAATGAGACCTCTCTAGCAGGAGGAGAAGGGCAGTGCCCAGCACCTCCCTGTCCTCACCCTGGGATTTTCCAGCTCTCCCTCCTCCCAGTGCCAGCGTTATTCCCTCTGCTTCCCCATGTGCCTTCTCTGAGTGTCCTGTGAGATCTCCATCCCTTGAGGTGATCTCCTCACCCTCACTAGCTCATCACACCTTGCAGTTTCATAGCAGCTGTGCCTGTCCTTGCCATGCCAGGCATTGGGTCATTAATGTGGATGTTAACGAGGAGCAGCCACGCTGGCAAACATCTCCTCCATCCCAACCCCATCCTGGCCTCTGGGCCGAGCCTGACCCCAGCACAGCCTGACCTGCTCCTGCTGAATTTGAGGATCCTCAGCACCATGGATGTGCCTTTGCCCCTCGCTTTCCCACGGTGTCCTGCTCTGTCACAGAGAGCCAGCGTGACTCTCCATCCCCCCAAACGCTGTTTTGTCATTCTCCAGCCATCTGTGACCTCCGCAGCCCACCGTGCTTTTCACAAGTAATTATTCATGCATCTATAAATTCATTAACACCTCAGGATACGCGTCACGCTGGCTGATTTGCATATGTTCATATTGCCTCGGCAGCATTCCCACCCCCTGCCCCCAGAGCTGTTCTGCCAGGCAGCGCCTACGGGCAGGGAAAAGGCTGCCAGCTCTCGTGGCTGGAGGCGAAAGAGCCTGGAAAAGGGTCTGATGGTGGGGAGGATAAACCACAACAGCCACATCCTCCCTCCTGCAGGATGCCTTGGGCTGTGAGGAGAGAGATGAAGGGCATCATCAGCCTCCTCTCTTAGCACGGCCAGGTTCATTCCTGGCTGGTCGGACCCCGTGCCTCCCCACCTGTGAAATGGGGCTGATAATCCCAAAGGAGCCATCTCCACTGCCATGAGCAGTCAGACACAACCCCAAAGTGACAGGCAGGCAGGGGCACCCCACAGATCTCCATCTCTGGATCATCCCTTCCATCACAGGGGATCCAGTGTGGCCAGGCCTCACCTTTGGTTGATATTTGGAGTGAAATAGTCAAAATAATCAATCCAGTGGTAGGTTTAACTTTTCCTGTCTCCTTAAACCCATCCTTCTACTCCAAGGGCTGTTCCTAGTTTGTTCACAGCCTTCACAGGTGATCAGCACCACACACCTTTCCAGACAGGTGCTCAGCTCAGATCCCAGTGGAAGAGGAAAAATCGAGCAGGATTTCCATTCTGAATTCCCATTCTGCAGCCCAGTGGACACAGCATCCCTTTCCCTGCCATGTTCCATGTGCCTGGTGGCCACTGCCGCTCTGAGAAACACCAGCAACCCTGAGCTGTCAGAGCTGGGTCTGAGTTGGACCCGAGCTGCATCTCCACAACATCCAGCTTCACTGGGAGGCCTGGGGAGCATCTCTCCCTCACAGCCGAGCCCTTCCAGCAGCACCAGCCCATCCAGAAACAGGATTTTGGGGAAGGTAGGACAAGGAGCTGCAGCTTCTCCCGTGGTGAGCAGCTACACCCAACCCAGCAGAGCTCATGGCACTGGGCAACCGAGGCCAGAGCCGGGTTTGAAGGTGATAAAGTTTCTTCGAGCTGGGAATTCACAGAAGGGTTCTTTATTATTCTATATTTTAGGGTATAAACCCATGGGCTTGTTCCCTCCGTGGGAGCAGAGGAAGTCGAGAATCGTCACCAGCATCCCTCAGCCTGGTGATGTCTGGCCTGCACAAGAGCTGCCAGGTGGCATCCAATTACCCAACCAGCCAGAAATATTGTAATTAAACCTGGCAGGAGGAGGCACTTTGAGCTCACCAGGTCTGGAGGATACTCAGGGACCTGAAACAGCATTTAAAAATATATATTGTGTCCACTAATGAAAGCAAAGAATTTAATATCCTGCTGGATTCTCCATCTCAGAGGCTTCATTTGGTGGTGGGGGAGCTCCACATTTCCAGAGTGGAGCGGGAGGCACGGCACTGCCTGCTGCTTCCAGCCAGTGTTTCCCTGCACTGAGTGACCCTGGGCAGGAGCTTTGCTCTGCAGGGATGTGCTCCCCGAGCCAGCACAACAAGGCTGGGGTGATGTTCAGGATCTGGAGGGTGTCCCTGCCTTTTGCAGTGGGGGAAACCGAGGTAGTGGCGGTCAGGGATGCGGGGATGAGATTTGTCACATCCCTCAGCCACGCTGATCCAGGAGGCATCGGTGAGGTTTGGGAATGGGCAGGACTTCACACCCCACCTGTGATGATCTGGGGATGGGGAAGGCTGCTGGTGCCTGGCAGTGCCAAGCAGGATTAAGTGCTGGCATGAGGTTCCCAGGATGGGAATGGTGGCTCTAACAGGCATTAATATCCTCAGCCACCTGCACAACGAGGCCCAGAGCATATTGGTGCTGTCACCTGGCTGGAGAAAGCCATGGATCTGGAAAAAATCTAGGAATGACACTGGGGCATCCCATGCCAGCACACTCAGATGTGTCTGGTCTCTCTTTCTATGTATTTCCCTCTCCCCCTTCATAATCCCCATTAATATTGGTGATGGAGTGAACTTGAGTTAACTTTTGTCCCTTCCTGGTGTTTACTCAGTGATGACAAAGCAGAAATCACACTAACGAGGATCCCACCACTAATTAATGGTGTAAAACTTTAATAAAGTTGACATTAATGACCAGATGCAATGGGAGAATTGAAGATTCAATGATATGATGGTGCTTTGTGGACCTCATCTGGGGACTCCCTGCAGTCCCCAAATCCACGAGGTGCAGCCAAATTCAGAGCCCTGGGGACAGGCAGGGTCCCCACGGGGCTCAATGAGCATCTCAGTGCCTGGATCATTCCCACCATCACTTCAAGAGACAACATAAAATGGCTTAAAACAGCCCACCAAACCCGGCATTAGTTGCAGGGAGGTTTGGTCACAGTGGGACTGGTCCCTTGGTTCCCACCTCCCTTCTCCCCCCTCAGTCTGTGGGTCTGGCCCTGCCCACTTGGGTCAACCGCAGCAACACAAAAAAAAGAAGTCAAATCCAAGGAGGAGAAGTGGTTTTTCATTTTCATTGCGAGCTGGGAGCTGTTTCGGTAGGGTTAACACCCCCGTCTCTGCCTTTGCAGAGATGCTTTAGAGAATCGAGGGGGTCGCCAGGGCTGGCAGAGCAAAAAAAACCCTGCACATCCCATTTAGCTGCACTCGTTTAATCCTCGGCGACACTTGTATTTATCCTGGTAAATCAATGGCTGGTACTGGCTTTCTTTTCCCTAGGAAAACTCAGGTACTTTAATTTATTGCCTTTAACAGCCACATCAAAGGCTTTCGAGAGATGAACAGCAAGTGCTGCGGGCTGAATTTCCACCGCCACTTACCATCTTAAAGAGGAGGGAATTTGGGCAATAAAAGGGGATTTTGGGGCTGATTCGGGGCTGTGATCCCAGAGAAGCCGGGCTGGAGGCGTCCGGTGAATACGGGAGAAGCTAAAAAAAGGCAACTGAGAAATTGCCTTGATAATTATCCTGCTTCCTGCACAGTCCCGCGTGCTGAAGGAAGGGTAATTAAAGCCGTTGTGTAATTAATGTGCACCTTGCCCCTCCTCTCCGCCTCCCCCGATCACAGCCAGCCTTCAAAGGAAAACTAATGAGGCAGCCAAGTTCAGCTGCAAGTTCAGCTGAGGAGGAGAGGAAAAAAAGAAGGGAAACCAAAATTTTAAAAAAGGGCGATTTTGGGGGTGTTGCTTTGGGCAGGTGAGTGCAGCCCCAGCAGTCACCAAGGTAAATAATTTGTTTTCTGCATCAGCCCGGCTTTTTCTGTCCTAAACAGGGAAAAACAATCTGTAAACCAGGGAATTGTGTGGTTTTTGTGCATCCACCCGGCTCCACCGCCCTCAGACACGGCTTGGGGGGGCCCTGGGCAAGTCCTTGAATCCAACAGGTGGCAACTCCCCGGTGCCGATGGATGTGGGGCTCACCCCACACGGTCTGGGGGTGATGGGGAACCCAGGGCCAGGGCTGCTGACCCCTGCCTGCATCCTTTCCTAGATGGACCGGGGGGAGTTCCAGCAGGATTCGGTGCTGAAGCAGCTCGAGGTGCTCAAGGAGGAGGAGAAGGAGTTTCAAAACCTGAAGGTGAGCTGGATCCTGGGGCCTGCCTCTGTCCCCAGTGAAGAGCTGGGGTCAGAGCCCCCCTCTCACTCCTGGCAGCAGGGCTGGGGTGCTGGGAGCAGGGCAGAACCAGTTCACACCCAGCACTGCTGCTACAGGCTGTCCCTGGTGTCCCCATGGTGGCCTGTCCCAGAGGGCTGTCCCTGTGCCGTGTCCCCATGGTGGCCTGTCCCAGAGGGCTGTCCCTGTGCAGGGAGAGGCTCTGGGATGCTGGAACTGTTTTGTGGCCCCTTTTAGCACCTTTTAGGGGAAACACGGAGGTGTGGTGCCAGGACAGTGCTGTGCAAGGGGGACTTGTGTGGAGGGGGCTGAACAGACTGGAATCCACTGATGGCACCAGAGAACACTGCTGGATATTTTGGTGGTTGAGGTGTCCTCCAAAGGGGGGCTATGAATATGTGGAAGGGTCTGGAGGGTTCATATGAAGAGCAGCTGAGGTGACTTGGCTTGTTCAGCCTGGAGGAGACCAAGGGGAGACTCCTCAGGGTCTTCAGCTTCTTCCTGAGGGACAGCTCTAATCTCTGCTCTCTGTGACCAGGGACAGCACCTGAGGGAACAGCTGGGTCAGGGCAGAGTTAGGTTGGACATCAGGGAAAGGTTCTTCCCCCAGAGGTGCTGGCACTGCCCAGGCTCCCCAGGGAATGGGCACAGCCCCGAGGCTGCCAGAGCTCCAGGAGCCTTTGGACAGAGCTCCAGGGATGGCCAGGGTGGGGTTTGGGGGTGTCTGTGCAGGGCCAGGGGCTGGGCTGGATGGTCCAGGTGGGTCTCAGGATATTTGATGATTCTAAACCCCACATGTCCCGGGTGGATGGGCAGGGTGGGCACATGAAACGCCACGGTACCCAGGGAGACCTCACCAACCTGCCCCGCTTCTCCCACTCCCCAGGACCCCACCAATGGCTACTACAGCGTGAACACCTTCAAGGAGCACCACTCCACCCCCACCATCTCGCTGTCGGGCTGCCCGGCTGACCTGCGCCCGGCCGGCAAGCAGCGGGTGCCCACGGGCATGTCCTTCACCAACATCTACAGCACCCTGAGCGGGCAGAGCCGCCTCTACGACTACAGCCAGCGCTTCGTGCTGGGCATGGGCAGCAGCTCCATCGAGCTGTGCGAGCGCGAGTTCCAGCGCGGCTCCATGAGCGACAGCAGCTCCTTCCTCGACACCCAGTGCGACAGCAGCATCAGCAGCAGCGGCAAGCAGGACGGCTACGTGCAGTTCGACAAGGCCAGCAAGGCCTCTGCATCCTCCTCCCACCATTCCCAGTCGTCTTCCCAAAACTCAGACCCCAGCCGGCCCCTGCAGAGGCGGATGCAGACGCACGTTTGAGCCCTCCGGGGACGCTCGGGACCCTCCGGTGGGCGCCGTGGCTCCGTGCTCGGACAGTGGCGCCCGCCGGCAGCGGAGGTGGGGAGAGGCCGGATCCAGCCCCCCCAGAGCGGGGCTGTGGGGCAGGGGACCGGCCGAGCATCCCCCCCTCCCTGGTACATGCTAAGCACAACCCCGCTGAGGACGCGCTGAGCCCCGGGGAGCCGCTCCCTCGGCGGTGCCCCACAGCCTCCGCTTCCCGCTGCCCTCTCCCAGCCGCCTCCTCCCCTTCCTTCGTGCTGTTCCGTGTCCATTCTTATCGAGTCCGTTTCGGGGGGTCGGGGGGTCCCCGCCGTGTGGGACAGGAGGGGGGGACAGCGGTGGGACAGGGACCCCCCGGGAAGGGCCTCTCCACGCTGTATCGCGGCACCGCGGTCAATACAAGAGGTGTTTCTCGTGGCACGCCTGGGCTGATGGCCACCCCGCGGGGACATCGGCTGCCCCGGCACCCTGCCCCGGCACGGAGCTGGCCTGGAGCCTGGGTGTGCCGTGGCCTCCCGGGGCAGGCCCCGTGGGGGCAGAAATGGCCGGTGCTGGAGGGAAACTGAGGCACGGGGCAGCTGGCACCGCACAGCCCCAGCGTGGGAGCCAGGAGATGGGGCGTCACAACAGGTAAGGGGATGCGGGGACACAAGGGCTTGGGGACAGGCCACCCT
The DNA here is from genome assembly GCF_001522545.3 of Parus major. Taxonomy (NCBI): domain Eukaryota; kingdom Metazoa; phylum Chordata; class Aves; order Passeriformes; family Paridae; genus Parus; species Parus major. The sequence continues at coordinate 5,295,217 of NC_031792.1, read as the reverse complement.
CCCAGCGACTCACAGCCCCAAGACGCCCTCACATCCCCCCAACAGGCCCCAGGAGTGCCCAGCCCATCCCAGCCTCACCAGGACTTTATTGGGTGCCAACACGAGCCCCAACACCCCATCCATGGGTCCCCCCAACACCTGCGGCCCCAGGGGGCAGAGGGGACCCTACACCAGCAGGGAGAAGGCACCAGTCAACCCCTCCATGGTGGCAAATGCCCACCCCTGGAGCCAAGCACACACCAGCCCACCCAAGGCCTCTTGTCCCCAGCACCAGTGGCACGCAGGCCCTGGGTGAAGGCTCCACCATAAATAAGCATTTAAATTAATTAAATTACTCTGCACCACCAAAGGGCCATGGCAGACCCCAAAGCCAAGCACCCCAGGGTGCCCCCACCCAGGGGGGCTGTGGGGACGAGTCCCTACGCCAGCGCTAAGGCACAGGACAGGGCCGCCAAGTAAAAAAGGAAATTAAAAAAAAAGGGGGGAGGACATTAAATATTTGGGGGGAGGTCCAGGGTAGGGAGGAGGCAACATTAGCCTTCAAAAGCTCCCATTCCCTGGGGGAGGAGGGGCCAGGACCCCCAAAATCAGCCCCTCAGCAGGGCCCTCGTCAGTGTATGAGGGAATTAAGGGAAAGAGAATGTCCAGGGCAAGGGCTCCTGCCCTGACTCACCCCCTCAGGCCTGCTGGGAGGGAGGACCCCCCCTACCCCAAAAACCCCCTCCAAGTCCTCGGTAGCTTCAGTGCTTCAGTAGAAAAGGCGCTGGGCCACGGCCCCGCCGGGCTCCCTGCGCCCCCCAAGAGCTGCCCCACCCTGGGCACCCGCGGTCCAGCGCGGCCCCCCAGCCCCGGCCCTGCTCCGAGAGTCCCAGGGCACGGTGGTGGCGGTGACAACGATGCTCTGCCCTCGGTCACTCCAGCCATGGCAGCGCTGTGTCCCCTCACTGAAGGGGATGGTGTCTCCTCGCCCTGGGGACGGTGTCCCTGTGCAGCCCCACCGCCCTCAGAAGTAGGTGAGGTTCTTGACAAGTCCCAGCTCCAGCATCCGCTTGATGGCCACGGCCTCGTGTGACACGTTGTGCTCCGATGCCTGCGGGATGGGGAACAGGGGGTGACACCAGAGTCTGGCAAGGAGGGGCCATGTGCTCTCCTTCCACCCCTCCTCCCACCTTCCCTCCTCACCAGCAGGGACTTCAGCCCCACAAAAGCAGGGATGGAACCCTCCCCACCCACTCCCCCTGTCCACAAGTTCTTCTCCTCGCACATAAACTGGGGCTGGATTCAGCTCTCCATGCCTCCAAAGACATTCGGCTACCAAGAGAAGTTGGATGATGACCATCCAAAGGTAGACTTCAGCTTTGATCATGGGAGGGGAGTGAGAGGGAAGAGCCTCCCAGGCTATTCAGCATCCTGGCACTGCTCTCCTGGGCTGCCATCCCCCATCCTGGAGAAAAAATGGGGGGAACAGGGACAAAACTGTGGGGTGAAGACTTACAGCCATGGACTTGAGCGTGATCTGTTCGTAGTAGTGGATGGTTTGCTTCTTGTTGGCCGAATCGGGGTAGCCAAAGCCCGCAATGTGCACCAGGTCACAGAAGTGCAGTGCCAAGGTGATGGCCAGCAGCCCCGTGGTGGGCTTCTGGGGGACACAGAGCCACAGCCTTCAGGGAGCTGCACGGGGACAGGCTGTCCCCCTTTCAGGGTGTGCAGGGGGACTGGCCATCCCCACCCCGTACCTGTTTGACCTTCCGTGGTTGCTTCATGGGGAGGTTGAGCAGTTTAGCAGCAGTTACTTCCATGTAGTAGGGATTGAGGATGCGCACTTGCTCCGGGTTGGCCTCCCAGATCAACGGGGGCTGTTTCCAAAACCCTTTCCGAACCTGCGGGGGGCCAGATGTCCCCAAGCGTGGGGTGGCATGACAGCTGGGAGTCTGGAGCAGCCAGGGAGGGGTTGGACCCGGTTCCCCACCACACTCACCCTCCTCTTGTCGTTAAGGATGGCCTCCATCCACTGGAAGTCCATGGGCTTGAAGGGCACGAGCACCAGCAGCGTGTCGGGGTTGTTCTCGGTCCGGGGGTCAAAGTGGGCCGACTCCGGGTAGAAGAGGCGCATGGTGGTCTTGGAGCCCACGTCCTGCTCATAACCATGGACCGGGGCGTTGTTCAGCCTTTGGGACATCACAGGTGTCAGCCCCAGCTGCGGGTGGCACTGGGGAGGGAGCGGTGGGCCGGGCCGGGGCTGTACCTGATCACGACGTCGTAGGTGTTGATGGTGTCCCCCATGGAGCTGTTGCGGAGCCGGTGGCCGTTGCCCACCACGGCACACCTCCGGCACTTCAGGCTGCGAGAGAAAACCCTGTCTCAACCAGACCTGTTCCAAAACCAGGGTGATTTTAACCCCTGGAGGGTTTAAACCCGGTGTTGTCCAGTCTCCAAACCTTCCCACGCTCCCGCCACCACCCCTTGGTTGCAGAGGTTCATTTCCTGGGCCCATCACAGACGAATTCCAAACACCCCCAAAGATGGCAATGATGAAGAAAAAGAAAGAAAAGCCCCTAAACCCACCCCGGTGTTACCTCTGGATGCTCTCAGGCAGGGAGTAGTGGGTGATGGACAGCAGGCGCAGGAGGACGTCTTCTGCAAAGCAAGGGCAAGGACAGGGTGAGGAAGGCGAGGAAGGCAGCTCCTGCCTGGCACAACACTCTGAGTGCTGCCCTATCCCTGCTGAATTTTCTCCTATTAATCCTGGTTTCAGGCAGATAATCTGTCTCTGGGGCTTAGTAAAACCTGGCCCGCCCTAAACTCTTTTAGAGGCACCATGCATACCCAGGGTGAGCAGATACACACTGCAGAGCCTAAAAACCAAGAAAATAGCTTGGGAATCGTCCCAAACAAAATCAACCTGCAGATGTCTTTAGGAAAAGGGAAGCTGAAAGGCCAGGAGCAGCAGCAGGATGGACAGACAGACCCCATGGAGCACTGTCAGGCTTACCACTTCCCTTGGTGCCGTAGGGCAGCTCATAGAGCGACGGCGTCTTCACCCAAAAATAGTCCTTCAGCTGCAAGAACAGTGGGTGGTCCCTTGTGTAGCTGCCAAGGAGCAAAGAGTCAGTGAGACTGGGATCAGGGATGGCACAGGGAGGGGGGTCCTGGCTCTGCATCCCCCCCACTCCCTGCTCCCAGCCCCAAAACTCACTTCCCAATGAGCTGCACCGCTTTCTTTTCCACCTCCCCAAGGGGACACGTTGTCTTGTTGTTTTCTTGCACAGGGAAATAAAAGCTGTAAAGGAAGAGGTTAATTAAATCAAATGATGCCTGTTCCTCTGCAGCCCCCTCCTGGTAAAGGGGGCTCTGGCACCCCCAGCCATCTCCACTGTGGAATTCAAGCCGTAAGAGAGAGATTTCCAGCCGGATTTAAGGCCAGCACTGCCTGGGTATTTATCTGCTGGGCTTGCAGCTTTGCATCAGAAGAGGTCTCTCTTGCTCTGCCTGTGAACCTCACACTCCACTTTCCCCATCTCCATCACCATCACTGCCACTGGGAAGAGAGGGGGCTTTCCCATCCTCCCAGGCTCAGAAAAGCACCAGCATTTGCAAAAAACCCCACAGAGCCCAACCACCACCACACCCCGAGGGGGGACCTCGTTTGTGTCCCCCTTCTCCAGCAGCAGCCGAGGATCTGCCACCTCCCCAGTCCCCTCAGATCCAGGGAATCTGCCATGCTCTGGCATCCCTGCATGGGATGGGCAGGGAGAAGCTGCCTCCCAGGAGTGAAGGAAAGGGCAGGAGGTCCTTTAAACTTGAGTAAGAAGCACTCACAGCTGTATGTACCTGTCTTCCCGGTAGATCGAGTACCAAACCATCACCAGAAACAGCGCCAGCACCCCGAGTATCTTCCCTCCTGCATGCCCAGAGGGGAAGGGAGAGAAAAACTGACATCAGCCATGGGGTGTGGATGTTTGCTCGTGGGGTCCCACAGCTTATCTAGCCAGAACCAGGATGGCAGAGCCTTCTGCTCAGGGAGCAGGGTCAGCTGGCACCACGGCCCAGAGAGGAGCAGCTCTAAGATGAGTCAGGTGCTTTTGTCCAAAGTTTAAAAGCCACTACAGGGTTTCTGTTTCCTCCTGCCTGCTTTGCATCAAAGCCTAGGTAAATATCCTGTTTTTCCATGTGCCTCCACCCCATTTCTGTGCAACAAAGTCAAGGATTTCCAGGTGCTCGAGCCCAGAGATCCAAGTCCTCAAAACCACCCTCCCCACCGTGACCTTTTCCTGTGACACCCCAATACTCCATCACTCAACTGGAACCACAGTGAAGCAGCACCCCAACCCCCAGATTTCCAAATGCAAATTCCCCAGGCTCCCCATTCCTGCTTGGACAGAGGCTGATGGGATCCCCTGTGGGACTCACGAGACTTGTTGATCATTTTTATCAGCAGGAAAGGGATCAGGCGAGGGCCGGAGCTCTCATCGTGGCTGGTCACCTGCAGCAGGAAAACAGGGAAAACCCATCAGGGCTGACCCTAAAACCCCATCCAAGAGGCATCATCCCCCATCTGTATCTGTGGACAAGCAGGTACAAGGGTTCCCCAAAGGATTAATTTATTTAAATTCATATTTCTTTGCTACCAAGAGGTCGGTTTAGAGAGCTTATCAAAGTCAGGCAAGCAGCTGCACTTCCCAAGGAGCTTCAGCTCTACAGGTTAGAGGCCAAAGGAAAAAAAAAACTAATTAGAGAGGAAAAACAAGCCCACAGTGAGGTTTCAACCACAAAATCCCATGAGGGGAGACTTAAAGCCCAGCTTAAGCATCCACCTGGCATCAGCAGGGACAAAGCCTGACGTGGCACCACAAAGGCAGTGAGAAGGGACAGGAGCAGCCGAGCAGGCTCAAACCAAAGAGCATCACGTACTTGGGGAACCTCCAGCGCCTTGTGTGCTCCCATCCCAGCCCAGGGAAAGGAGGTGCTGCAAGCTTAGTGCCCACAAACACTGCCCAGGGAAGCAGGGCCACTTTTGTCCTCCTCCAAAACCGCTGGCTCCTGGAATAAGGAGCAAAGAGCCGCGGTCGGAGCCATCCCGGGATTGCTCATCCCGTCCCGGCAGGACACGGCGAGGATGGAAAATGAACTTACCAGGTGGGAGAAGCTTTGGGGTACAGGGGAGGCTCTGCTCCCAGGGTGAATCCTGCTCTAAGCCGAGCTCAGAGCTGGGTGGATTTGGCACCCCGTAACTGAGCTCCTCCTGGCTCTGAGCGGCCACATCTCGCTGTGTCAAATGCCAGCCAGGCACACCCGGGCTGGGCGATCCAAACAGCCTCTCAATCAGAGCCTGCCCATCACAGGCTCCAGGGATTAGTCACCTGCTGAGGGAGGGCACCCACCTCACCCCCTCCCTGCCCAAGGAAGTGCTGCTAACAAACCTGACACCTGCCAAAATCCCGGCAGGGCCACGGCCTCAGCCAGCCACCAACACCAGGATCGGGGGCAAAAACATATCAAGAATGAGGAGAAATGGGATCAAGCTCTTCCCTTCCCTGTCCCGGGCTTCTGAAGTTAAAAGGGCAGGAGAGCAATTAATTAAAAAGGGCAAGAGGGCAATTAAAAGACAATTAAGGACAATTAAGCCACACTAAAAGCAATGGGGCAAGACACTAGGAAAAGAAAATAGTGTCCATTTGACAGCAGAGGGATGGGGACAGATGAGAGGACACTTCTCTCCCTCTGAACCACTTCTCCTTCATAAAACATGGATAATTGTGTCCCACCATTACCTGGGGGCTCCAGAAAGGGGGAGCAACCCCCCATCCCAGCCTACACCCTGGCCCTCATCCTGCATCCCTATTTCTGGCTCAACAAGCCCCTCCTGCTTGGGAAGATGAAACCCACACCTGCATCTTCAAGGGTGGGAGCAATACAGGGAGAAGGCACAGGGGGGGGTCTCAGCCCTTTACATCTTACAATTTCTTGGAAAAAGTAAAATTAGGGGAAGGTAAAAAGCATCTTGTGCTTCCTGGGGGGTTTTGTTCTTACCAAAATCGGCCACAAAAGCCCCAAGGGGAAATCCACTGCCTCAGCTGGAGGCTGGGGATGCTCCTGGGGGGTCTGAGTCCCCCTGGTTGCCAAGGGCTGGGAAACTGCTGGGCATCAGGACCTGATTTTATAGCACCAAATTCACCCCCCCAGCTTCATCCTTGGGTGCCAAAACACCCAACCAAGTGCACTTCGCTTCTTCCACCCGTGAAAACACTGGGAAAATCTGCTCTGCCCACAATGCCTTGCCTTTACATACCAGCTTTTTTTAAATAATACTTTTTGACAGCTTTATGATCTTTTCCCAGGCTTGTATGCACAAGCTGGGCTTGATGCAAAACTTATCTAAGGCAAACACAGCTAATAATCCCTGAGGAGAAGGAAGGTTGTTTAGTGAAGCGTTCAGGGAATGCAGAGCAAAACAGAGCACACCCGGCTGCCCCCGTGCCCGTGGTGCCTCTGGAATGAGTTCAAGCTTCCCACAGCCCTCCCAGATCCACAGCCTAAACCAGAGCAGCTGCTGAAAGCAGGAAGGTCTGAACTACCCAAGCCAGGTCCTGTGTCCTCCTCTGGAGGGAGGGAGCGATGCCGAAGGGTCCTGCTGGTCCCCACAGCATCCCCAGTGCTGCAGCATCCTCAGAGCCTGCAGCATCCCTGTCCCATCACAGCAGCCTCAGAGCCCCCTCTGAGCATCCCTGTCCCATCACAGCAGCCTCAGAGCCCCCTCTGAGCATCCCTGTCCCATCACAGCATCCTCAGAGCCCCCTCTGAGCATCCCTGTCCCATCACAGCAGCCTCAGAGCCCTCCCACAGCATCCCCCTGTTCCTGCAGCATCCCTGGTCCTCCACAATGTCCTCAGAGTCCCCTGCCACTGGCATCCCCATCTCATCAACCTCCTCATCCCCTCCTGGGATCAACCCTCGCTCCCCCAGGGCTGCTCCAGGGCATCGCCTGCCCCACCAAGCCCTGAAGCTGGGGGGAAAGTCCCAGCTGGATTCAGCTCCCCACACCTGGAAGAAGGGACTGGAAAAGACCTTCTTTGATGTTGGAGGATGCGCCCCCACAGCACCACAGGCTGCAATTATTGCTGCACAAAGGATCCAAAAGCCCCATGGCCCATTCCCCCTCTCCCACTCCCTTCCCCACCCCGTGTTCTGGGAAAGCCCCATCCCAGGATCCAGCTCATGTCCAAGCCTCATGGAGTTTCCCTGTCTCTCTCTGACCTGGAGCAGGGTTTTGCCTCCCAGTTTCACCATGGGAGCTGCCAGCAGCATCCATACAGACCGACCCTCCTACCAGGGGGGAAGTTCTTCCTTGGATCTTCATCCACCCATTTCCATCTCCCCCCATGGCCTCAGTGGCTCCAGCATTCCCAGGTTTAAGTCATGTAAATCCACAAAGTGGCAGCAAGCAAAAAAAAAAAGGGAAAAAAGGGAATTTGAAGGCATGGAACAAGCACAGAGGTGGGGACTAGTTATAAATTCCCCCACACCATCCTAGCACGGATGGATGGTGATCCCAGGACATCCTGGCAAAGCATCATGGACCAGCAGGCTTGGTACTTTTATGTTTCCATGGTAACCTATGGATTGGGAAAAGCATGACACGAGGCAAGGACACCTCTCCTGTGCTCCCACCGTCCCATTCCACGTGCCCACGGGACACAGAGCCACCCACTGCCTGGTCCAGCTTCCCTGGGTAAGAAAGATGCTCACTGAAAAATAAGCATCTCCTACAGTTTATCCCAAAAAAACACACCTTTATTTTTAACTGAAGGAGGGTTGGGTAGCACCCGAGGAAGGGATGCACTGGCAGTCCCTAAGGATTCACTCTCAGCAGTGGGAACCAAAGGGAGACAGACAGACAGACAGCCAGGACAGCACAGATCCCTTCAGTCCCAGCCACACCGTCTTTCCCGAGCTTTCCAGGCACACTGAGCTTTCAGGAACCAGCGGGGCAGATCCTGTTGTACTGTTGTCCCTGGAGGAGAACAACCAGGATTGACAGCCCCAGGATCTTCCAAGCCTCCATCCTGCGGGTGTTACACACACGGCAGGGCTGGGAGCGCCAGGGGAACCCGGCAGGTGCCGGCTCAGCCCCACGCCGCGCCCTGCCCCGGCACAACCATAGCGTGCCGGAGCCTGAGCGCAACCTGGGAGGCGGCCGGGGGCCATCCTGCAGGGAAAGGATCCAGCAGGCACTGCCTGGGCTTGGCAGAGCATCAAAGACACCCAAACCCCCAGCCTGGCATCCCAAACCTTCCTCGCTCCGGCTGCTGTGAGCTCCTGGGGCTCAGGGAATTTTTTTTCCAAGCTGGGAAGAAAATCTTTGTGGGATGGCAACAACCACTGCTGCAAGCCCAAAAGGCAGCAGGGATCAGATCTGAGACCCTCCAAGAGACGTTGCATGGGATGGGGATGCTGGCAGGGAAAGCAAGGGGGGAGCAGTGGTGCTGGGAGAGACAAGGGATACCAAAAACCTCAGAGCAGAGCGGTGTCAAGAGCCGGAGCTGCAGGGCCGTGGGCTGGGGGGATGAAGAGGGTCCTGAGGACACAGCACTGCAAAAATCAACCCCACTGAACATTTGGCATGACCCCACAGAGGGTGTGGAGCCAGCCTGGCCTGTGCACTGATACCCACATTTATCCTATTTTAAGAGCCCTGCCAGTCACTTTAAAGGAATCTTTAAAGGAATCTTAATTGCCTCTTACTTGGAGAGGCAGTGCTGTTTCCTTTGCCGTGGTATCCCAGGCACACAATAACCCAGCCAAAGATTTACGATAGTGGAAAACAACCCCTCGTTGGCATGTGAGTCTTAACAAAACATTTACCCATGACCAGGCTGCAATTTTGAAGGTGGCAACAGCAAATAAGCTCAAGTACAACAAGTTTGCACAGTAGCAGGTCCTCAGGATAAATCCATGCTGCTTCTGCCTTCCCATGGCACTGTTGGTTTTAATGTGCTCCAGAGCAATTCAGACCAGCCCTGGCTCCATCCTCTCCTCTCCACCTATTTTTTTTTTCAATCCTTGCAGCAATAAAAACAAAGGGATGGGACACAAATCCTTTCCTACAGCCCCAAAACACCAGCTATGTGGGTATACGTGATCATCTCACAGCTCTGGGGTAACCCCAGGCCATCATGGAGCTACAGGGCTACAGTAAAGCTACAATGTTAGAGATAATATATAATTATTTTTATTATATAGGTTTAATCACTCTTTTTCTATTTCAAACATTAAAATAAAGACTTTTCTTTCTGTATGCAGCTCGCTACACCCTGGAGGTTATGGCCAAGCTGCTGAAGAGAGCAGAGCCACCCATGGGGTGACAAGCCCCTGCTAAGGAGAGGAGGGCAGTGATAATGTGACCTGTCAGATTTCATCCCTGATCCCCTGACATCGATTCAGCCACCCCCTCCTCCTGCCTGCTCCATCCAGCCCCCCTTTGCTGCCACCCTCACCTCAGCTCTGTGTTTACTCTCAGGTATCTCCATCCTCAGGGATCACCCAGGGATACAGCAGCAACAGCAAAAGCAGCTTTGGCAACACAGCTTTGAACCCGTGTTTTGGGCTGAGTCCCCCCAGAAAGCAGAAAGGGGGAAGCAGTGAGCTGGGGGTGCAGGCAGTGAGCTGGGGGTGAGCTGGGGGTGCAGGCAG
>NC_031792.1:5241170-5285174 GCF_001522545.3 Parus major | reverse complement strand
GGCAGCCTCTCCCTGCTCTCCTGGGAGCACCAGTCCTTTACAGTTCTGGAAGGTAAAAACTAAACCATGGAGATGCTCCAGCCAATTCCCAACCCAAACTCGAGCAATGCCCCAGCTCTTCTGGGAAAAGGAGTGGGAAATTAAGGGATATGAAGCCCCAGGGCTATTGTCCTGCAGGCAGCTCCTGGCTCCCAGTGGCTTTTGACTCTGGGGTCCCCTTCTGGGGGCTCTGAAGCTTCCTGCAGTCATCATTACTCTTGCAAGGCTCATTCAACCTTGGCCCCGTGATTTCTCCTCTGCTTCCTGTTTTGCACCAGATTCAGAGGAGCGGAACCCCCAGAGCAACCCCACAGCCCTATCTGGCCAGCCCCAAATCCCCTGGGTTACTCTCTGCTCTTTTCTCCCGTGCTACCAGCACGGAGGGAGATTCCCAGCAAATAACCCGGCACTCTGCACCCCCAGCATCACCTCAGTGCTCCGTTAACCCAGGCAGGGAGGAGGATTCCCATTCCAGTGAGACCTTTTCCTGTATCCCCAGCAGCGGGAGAGCCTGAAACCAGTCCCAGCAGGGCGGGGATGAGCTGGCAACAAGTCACGGCTACTTACGGCCCGTCCTCTTGGTCCAGGCGGAGCAGGCGGGAGCTCGGCGGGATCTACGAGGCCATCCTGTCTTCCCCTGGCAAAGGGAGAAGGGAGAACATCCTTAGGGCTGCAGGCATCCTCCTCCTCCGGAGGATCCCCGGATCGCTGCGGATCCCCGGCCAGGGCAGCTCGGAGCGCCGGGCGGAGCCGGTCCCGGGGCAGCGGCAGCCGGCACAGGTCGCACGGAAGTCTGAGCTCTCCCAAAAGCCACTCACCTCCGAAAAGCCACCACCTCCCACCCACCCACCCACCCCGGCCGGCACCGCAGCCCCGGGGCCGGGCTCCCCGAGAGAGGAGGAGTGGCCGATCGGAGCGCGGAGCTCCCGCAGCTCCCCCGAACACCCAAATCCCTCTCCGCGGCTCACTCCCACCTTTAGGAAGACGAGAAAGCGAAATGCAGCTTTCCTGTCCTCTCTCCTTATTCCCGCATCTCTGGCATCTTTTGTCCAGAAACTTTCCAGACTATCCTAGAGCAGCACTGTGATATCCTCCTGATCTGGGGGAGGAAAATCCCTGCCGAGAAAGCACACCGCACACAGAAACCCTCCTGCCATGCTGCCCCTCGGAGAAAGCCCCTCTGCTCTGCATCCCAAGGAATTTTCCCAGGTAAAGAAGGCAGCGAGCCCACTGCTATCCCGGTTATCCCTGTGCCCCTGGGATGGATGGGGTGTGGTGGGAGCCACGGCTTTCCCCAGAAAACTCACGAGAGGAAATGTCAGCTCGTTTCAGTGCAAGAAACAGTGATGCAAGTGAGGAATACAAGCCTCTCTCTGTCAGCTGCTCCTGAAGCCCTGGCAGGGAAGGTGCTTTCAAGGGAAAGCTCTGAAGGGCCAGAGGTTTCCTCACCTCTCTCCATCTCCTCCAGCTAGAAAAAGCAGAGATGAGAGAGGTGCAAGCCTTCCCACAGCATGCTCCCCTCTTGATATCCCACTAATTTAACAAAGAGGGTTATATCCTTGTCCGAGGGGTGGGGAAGGAAATCACCCAGCAGCCTGAGATGGTTTCTCCTGGATTCTTCTCACCTTTCTGCACAGGCCCCGGGATGACAGGGATGGCTCCATCCCAGTGTCACACCTTCCCTCTCCTCACAAAGAACCTTTGCTTCCTCCCTCCATCGCTATTTGCCTTGGGGGGTGATTAATCCCAAGGGCTCAGGGCAATCAGTAGCCAAACCAAATGCACTTGAGGCCACAAAATTCACCTTTGGCACCAGGGTCTTTCCAGAAGCCCTGAATCCACCAGAGCAGCCAACATTGCTACCTCTGACAAGGAGCATTTTCATTTAGAGCTGTGAATTATAGGATCCACTACCAAGGTTAAACACTCCCTGGGGATCTCCTGCTAAAGCACTTCATGGCACAGCACCAGCCCCTGCCTGTGGAAACGAGGATGTTCAGAGCTGCCTGGGGGTTCCAGAAGGATCCTGTGATACCTTAGAGCACACCAGCCAGGCAGGATCCTGGTGGATCCCAGCTCTTGCCCTAAGCTGGTTTTTCCAGCTCGACTGGAAGAGCCAGGAGCTGGATTGCTGCCGGTCTTCCTGGGGTTGTTTTCCCTGCCATGAGCCGATGCAATCGGTTGTTCCCAGCCCAAGGTCCAGAGAAGTCCCATCACGGTTCCAGCTCCCAGCAGGTCAGGAGCCGCCGTCTCCACCTCTCGCCGCAGGCAGCTCAACCCATCCGGCAGCTGGTCCCAGCAGGAAATGAACGTCGCATATCCCAGACCCCTCAAGAACGAGCACAGGTCGCAAAAACAGACTGGATTTTGCTCCTTTCCTTCTCCAGCTGTGTTGCTGGCCTCAGTTTCCTGCCCTGCCTATCAGTTTAATCATTTAAATAACAGTTTCCAAATCTGAGGGGGAAAAAGGCACCTTCTGCCCACTCGCCAGCATCTCCCTCCAGGATGCTCATGGCTTTGGGCAAAAGAAAACAAAAACCCAATGGGCACATCCCTTCCTGTGTTAATTCTGCCAGCCAGAACTGGAGCTTTGTGGGGCTCAGCCCCAGTGCAGGAGGACCCTGGCAGGAATGGATATTCCAGAGGCAGGAGGAGACACACACAGGGCAGGGACAAATTCCTCCTGTCATCATCCTCCCCATCGAGGACCAAATCCCCCTAGGGCTGTTAAAATAGGGGAGGGGGAGATGGAGATGAGCCTCTCGCCCTTGCTCCTTCCAGACCTGCAGCGAGGCAGCCGTCCGTCCGTCCGTCCCTCGCTGCTCCATCGCCGGCGCCAGCCTCCCTCAGTTAAAATTACCTCCCGAGGGGGGAGAGAGCAAAAGCCAGGCTGGGAGGGGAATAAAACCCAGGTGAGCTCATCCTCCTCCAGAGAAAACGTCTCCAGTTGGCAGGAGCAAGGTGTTTCCAAGCCCAGCACATCCCTCACGTCACCCCAGTCGCTATGGCCCCGGGACCAGCAGCTTATTCATTCTGCAAGTATTTAATGGGAGATAATCCAGCTGCTTCCCAACCATCCTTTGGCCGAGCCAAAGGTGTAATTCCAGTGTGGGAATTACACTTTGGGAAGAGGTTTCACCGATGGTCATCCCAGTGGATGCTCCCTGTCCAAGACAGCACAAAAGGGCCAGCACCAGCAGAACTCTCATCTTCCAACCCCGTGTTTCTTTAATTCCATCAATAATTTATTAAACTATTTTATTAAAAATAAAATAATTTAATAAACCTATTTCTATCAAATCCCTGAGAATGGCAAGAAAAGCAGAGCTGCCCAGCCAAGCCGGATTATCCAAAGCAGCGACCGACCTAAAAATAAACCACTGCTATTTAAGGATGAGCCTCCCACAATAACCACCCCCCACCCCAAAAAAAAATAAAAGGAAAAAATAGACATATTCCCAAGATGGGGCGTCGAGCATCACCCACCACACCAAAAAAAGCCTATTTTGGGTCCATCTCCTAGCACAAGTCTGCACTTCCAAGAGAACAGCATCCCCAGGTTTTAGTGCTGCTGATTTCCAGACACCCCATGCAAATAAATAATTAAGATTTAAAGCTGTGTTTGCATAATACAGATAATCTGTCGATTTAACTTGTAAATGCAGAGGGGATTATGCAGCAACGTTGTTAATTAGGCAGCAAAGGGGCTGGGGAAGCCCCAGCTCCAGGGCAGATGCCAATGGACCACCAGGATGCTGAAGCAGCCGAAATGTGCGGGGGATGCAGGGCTTTGGCAGTGGGGTCTGGTCCTGGGGCGGGTGCTGTGGTGTTGGGGCTCCAAAACCTTGTGTTGATCCATATTTTAACTGGAAATCCCCCCCAGCTCCTCCAGCCCTTCCCACTCCTCCTGCACCACCCAAGCCCTTGAGGGCTGCCGTCACCCCACGAGAAAAAAGGCAGTGGAAAAGGAACCCGGGGTAAGATTTCTGAGGACAAATCACATCTTTTCGTTACATAAAGAGCCTGCTCTGACAGCCGAGCTCTTGGCCACCCTCGCCTCTCCCACCCCAAAAACCAGACCCCGCCCAGGAGTGAAACCTGTTGAGCCCGAATATGCCCGAACAGACAGTTCTTTGTGATTCTTTTTTTTTTTCTTCAGTCTATTTTTTGGTTTGGGAGCAGCACTGGTGATCGCACAGGGATGGGCTCGAGGACTTCCCAGCCCTTGGCACTGCTCCTGATGCCTTTTTTCAAAGGCAGCACCACATTTAACCCCTAAAACCCCTCACTGCCCTTCATTTCTGACACCATCCCACTTCTCACACCCTAGTCCTGCTCAGTCCTGCATCCCCAAAGTTCACTTGCATCCCCCCTCTCTGCATCTCCCTCACTTCTCACTTTCCACCTCATTTTCCCCCTCAGTGCTTCAGCATTTTCCTCCATTCCCAACACAGACAGGTTGACAAAATCCCACCCAGGGACCTGAGCCCAGCAGAGCTGCTGTGCTGGGGGTTTAATCCCCATCCAGGGGTGTTTCCTGACCCAGGGCTGGCTGGAGCACACAGCATCTGCAGAGCCTCACAGCAGTGTTTAAGGCTCCTCAGCTCTTGCTCAGCACTCTCCTGCCTCAGTTTGCTGTCATTTGGGGGCTCAGGGAGGCTCTGCCCCATTGGCAATGCGGGCACCCAAACCCCCAACTCCAGCCCAGCTCATTTATCTCCATTTTAAACGAAATTTAAAAACCAGCCGATGTCGCAAGCAGCTCAAACCCTGACGGAGGATCCACCCCGGGGCCCCGGCTTGTGCAACACCACGGGTGAGTTCCAACCTCCTGCCACTGGCATCAGGCTCTGGTTAAAAAATTAAGGCTCAGCTTACTCAGCCTGGCCGGATATGGGGATGTCGAATCCGGCCGGGAAAACTTCGGCGGGCTGGGGGAGACATTTTGCAAGGGGAAGAGCCGGAACAGGAATGGCATCTGGAAGCGATTGAAGGCAAGGAGCCTCTCCCTGGCGCAGCAGGGAATTCCAACAGCGTGAGCTCAGGTTAAAGCCTCCTTCGCAGACCCAGAATTAAAGAGAAGAACCAAACTTCAGCACAGATATGTGTTTTTAAACCTACAAAAATCAAGGGAAAGGGAGCCAGCTTCCTGCTTGGTCCTACCCAGACGTGGTTTGGTGATTTAGAGTTATTCTGACTTGTAATAAAAAGAAACCAAAACTCCAAAAAGGAGCAGATCTTTCCATGGATTTGTGGATCTATCTTCTGGTGTGGTATCAGGAGTCTTCCTTCAGCACTACACCATCCATCCCTTGGGACCACTGCATCCCCCCTCCGAGCATCCCTTGCCAGCATGGGCTGCATCCCATGATGGTCCAGGAGCATCCCAACATCTCAGGATGGCACGGAAGAGCCAAAGGACACAGCCAGCCTAGCTTGGACCTCTGTGAGGAGCTGCTGCACTGGGGAGTCCCCAGCCCCTTCCAGTCCTCCCTGAGTCAAGGGACAGGGAGCAGCAGTTGGGACAGCCCAGCAGAGCAGTTTATGGCAGGGCAGATCCGCATGGGATGGGCAAACTCCAGCACCATCCGCTCCCCCAGATCGCTGCTTCGGCCCCATCTCACAGTGAGCACCCCAAAAGCAGCACCAGCTGCAGCCCAGCCCTGCTGCCACACACCTCCCTGGCATGGCTGTGCTGATCTGTGCTCATCCTGTGCTGATCTGTGCCCATCCCATGCTGATCCGTGCCCATCCCGTGCTGATCTGTGCCCATCCCGTGCTGATCTGTGCCCATCCCGTGCTGATCTGTGCCCATCCCGTGCTGATCTGTGCCCATCCTGTGCTGATCTGTGCCAATCCATGCCCATCCCGTGCCCATCCCAGCCAGGAGGAGCAGCAGCTGTGGCTCAGAGGACTCAGCAGACAGCAGAACACATCCTGGAGAGCAGCCGCAGCCTGTGCCAGCCCCAAACCGCTCCGAGCATCCGCCAGTCCAAAGGAAAACCAGGCTGGAGAGCGGCTCCTTTGGTTTTTCCTGTTCCCTGACAGCCAAATGCTTTTCTCCTTCCTCCAAGGAAACTTTCCAGCCCAACCCCAGTCACATGCAAGGGGTCAGCAGCTGGGAAAGCAAGAGATTAACAAGTACTGGGGTTTTTTTCTCTTCCCTCCCAAGAAGACAGAGTTTTCCTAGAAAAAGCTCAATAGACACGAGGATTACAGCTGAAGGACAGAGAAGTGTGAAAGCAAAGTGACAGGAACTTAAGAAACACCAAAAAAAAAGAGAACCAGAAGTTGCAACAAGCAGCATGAAAGCATCAAATCATTTCCTTTCCTCACTGCAAAACCAAAACCACTCGTGCAAGAGTCCCTGGGAACTTGGGAAGCGTATGGGAAGGTCCCAGCCTGGAATGGGTAGAGTGGGATGGGATCCCAGGGGGATCTCAGTGAATCCAGGATGCCAACCAACCTCTGCAGGAACACAACCACATCCCTGCTCCTTACAAAGCCATCATGCTACATCCAGAGGAAAAAAAATGAAAGGGGAAAAATAACATCAAATAAATCTTTTTTTTAAAACAAAAAAAAAGAAAAAAGCACAATAGGGAAAGCTGTGGAGAAGCAGATTCCATGCTGCCAGCCTGCATCAGCTCTGGAATATTCAAAGCTAAAGCAATGGGACCATCACTTCATCAAAGAGAATAAGCAACAGAATACATGGGATTTAGAGATATTGCCAAATAATTAATTAGCAGGATTCAACCTGAGAATTGCTGCCAGCTAAAAACCCCTGAACACAGGCATGGGGAGGGCACTGGTCTCAGCATTCCCACATCCTGCAGCTTGGCATCCACCTCTGATGCTGGTTGCAAGAATGGGGATGACACAATCTATAAAAATACAGGTTTGTAGACATTGCTACAGCTGCTCCAGAGTTTGAAATGGATGTTTTCCCTCCAGGGTGGATGCTCCAGGAGGATTCTCCAATCCCAGCTGTGGAACACACTCTACTTGCAGATCTCCATAGTGGACATCCCTTAAAAGCAGTGTCCACAGACAGTTCCTCCTTTTATCTTTACACTTGCAGAGGCATTATTCCTCAGAATTCGGTGCCTTGCTGGAGCAGCTGCTATTAACTCCCTCCCTGAAGCTGGATGAGCAAGCATCTAATGATGCAGATAATTAGGGACAGGGGTTAGGGAGAGTCCAGCGAAGCATGTTGGTCCCATCCTACAGCTTTTAGCAACATGAGGAGCTCATTAAACGTTGGGCACATCGTTAGGAGCCAGGGTAGGAAAAGGACACTTAAACCATCACTGAGCCCAGGTTCTGGCCTGCCTGGGGTGCCTGTCCCACAGACACCCTCGGTGGAGACAGCTGGCAATGCATCACCTGCCTCCAGGAGCATCCACAGGGAGAGCCCAGCAGAAAAGATGAGGAAATTCAGCAGAGCTTCCCAAAAAGCAACACCACAGAACTTTATTCAGCTCATCTCACCAAGAGATGGAGATCAGACTTGCCAAGCAGCCAGCATCAACCCACCAGGCATCACCCTATTGATCCAATGGGAGAGATGTTGTCTGAGCTGAGGAACACAAATAAAACACCCAGAGGAAGAATTTTCCTTTGTTCTCCACTCCCCGGAACAATAAAACACCACTGGTTCACCCTGCAAAGACCTGACGTGAAAAGATCAAGGGGGAAATGTCCAGCTGGTCCTTTTCCTGCTGGTCTTGGGGCAAGCATCCTAATATCTCCCTGGAATCAAACCTGTCCCGTGGGAGAAGGGAGCTGCAGAGTGGGACAGAACAGGGTTTGTCCTGCACCAACACACCCAGATCCCGCTGCCAGCAGCTCTGTCCACAGCAGCACTGGGTGAGGGACCGGCAGGGACCCCTCCTATTCCTTTGGGATCTCCAGGCTACCGGAGCACATCCATCAACCAGCCAGAGGATGCCCAGGGATGGGGGAAAAAAGGCTCAGAGCACTGAAATCCTCCTCAGCCCGTTGTTCCGCAGAGGAGCGATGCCGTCCTGAGCTGCACACGGGACACGTCCTCCCCTCCCAGGGCCCCCGGGAGGATTTTCCCTTCCTTCCTTCCCCCGGCTCCCAGACCCATCCGTGCTATGGGGAGATGCCAGACTCCCTTCCCGGGGCTCTCGGGGTGGGATCTCCTTCTCCAGGAGTGGCCATGGGCAGGAGAGATGCCAAAGGCCGTCTTTTCCCGGCGAGATGAGGAGGTTTGTTTTGCCGGGAATGGGGAGACAGCAGATGGAAGGGCTCCGGGAGAGCGGGGGTTTTCCTCTCGCCGCTGCCCACACTCACACTTCAGGCGCTGATTAATTGTGTTAATTAGAAAAATAATCATAATAATTATTTTTCAAAACCCCAAGGAACGTAGAAATAAAGCCACTTTCTCTCTTTCCGACGTGCCGCGCTCGCCAGGACATCGATGCCAAAGGCGTGGGATGCAGCGCTGTGGCTCCGAGCCGGGCTGAGCGGGGAGCACCCCCAAATCCGCAGCTTTCCCCCCATGCCAGCCCTGCCCGGGAGCTGCCGGCCGGGCAAAGCTCCTGCCCTGAGCCCCCCCAGCGTGGGGTGCCCGCTCCGACACCTCCAGCCCCTAAAAAACACCGGCGCTTTGCTTCCCACCCCTCAACACCCCCCGACCCGCGAACCCCCCTTGGAGCCGGGGGCAGCGGGGGACCCCCGGGCACGGACTCACCATGGGGCGGGCGGGGGGGCCGGAGCGGCGGAGGATGCGGGGGGTGGGTGCGGGATGCGGGGCCGGCCCGGAGGGGCGGGCGGGGGGCGGACACGCTTGCGCACAGCGAGGGATGGGCGGCGGAGGGAGGAGGAGGAGGAGGAGGAAGGAGGGAGGGAAGAGCATCCCGGGAGATGAAGGCACCCGATCCTTCATCCCCTGCACGGAGAGGCGGGGGGAGGGAAACAACGCCCTCCCCGTGGCCTTCGGACCCCCCCAAAAATCATCGGGCAAAAAGCAACCCCCAACCCCAAACCTGCCAAAATTGGTTCACAGAACATTTTGGGGGGGTGGGCAAAGCCCATCCTGCTGGAGATTTACACTGAGCCAGGGGGTTTGCACTGTTCCCCCATTGAAACCCCATGAGATGACACACAAACGCCCTGGGGATAGCTTTCCTTAAAAATCATCTACTAATATTAAGTATTTTTCTTTTTTCCTGAAAACACAGAAATGCTCCACGTTAGGCCACCTCACTCTCCCAAGGGATTCCTTTTCCATCCCACCCCACAATACACAAAATTAGCAGTCAACTTTCAAAGGTTTTTCTTATTCTCCTCAAACTCTTTTCTTTTTTTAAAAATTTTATTAATTTCTGCAGCCTCACACTCATCCCTCCTGCCTGGGGTGAGTTTTGCAAATCCCTGAGACAACATGTCCCATGCCAATATAAATTGATAAAGTACCTGTTGAGCTGACACATCTGATTTTGCCAAGAGAACTACATCAATATTTGAAGAGAATCCTTGTCTTGTTCCTCATCCTCTTTAGGCTGGGGTTCCCTTGCCATTAACAAGTGGGGCAGAGTTTTACCCGTGGTGACAGGCAAACTCGCTGT
This sequence comes from Parus major, assembly GCF_001522545.3. Classification (NCBI taxonomy): domain Eukaryota; kingdom Metazoa; phylum Chordata; class Aves; order Passeriformes; family Paridae; genus Parus; species Parus major. The sequence continues at coordinate 5,275,536 of NC_031792.1, read as the reverse complement.
AATTAGGTTTTAATTGCCACAGGCTTGTAGACAATCTGGGATAATTAGTGGGGCCACAGCTCGGCAGGGATTTGCTTGAAGGACATTTTGACCCTTCAGTCTCATGGGTTCCACTGCTTGGTTTATTGCATCTGAAAATAATAAACAGCATTCAATGAAGCTCCAGCAATAATAATGCATCCCAAATGTCTATTTTTGCTGTGGCCCCAAGACAGAATATTAAAAGAGGTTGCAAAGCTTCGCTTCCCAAGATCTTCTCAGTCCCCAGCAGCTGCTGGTGATGATGGATGGGCTCGTTTTGGGGTGATGGTCTCCACCCCCAGCATCCCCCCATAGCCCAGGGCAACATCAACAGGACTGGGAGCAGAATAAAAGCCCTTGCAGAGATGCAAATCCAGGATCAGGGATTACCTGGACCTCTGTGCCAAGAGGTCACAGTGCTGTGGCCCAAACATCACCAAGGTTTGGGGAAGCAATGGTGATCCCATATGAAGGGTTGGACACCAGCTGTGTCCATCCTGCAGGAATCTCAGAACTTCTGCTCACATCCATGGAGCAGTCACAAGGTACCTGTGTTGCCTTGGGTGGACACAAAATCCAGCCACGAGCTTCCTGTGGCCACCACAGCCTCAGCAGACAGCAGGGGTTTAAAGGCCACCAGAAAATGGGAATAAATTTGCTGCCATAGCAGAGTGCCAGGAGCCTTTGCTGGGCTTTTTGTCACTGTTAATGACTACACCCTGCCCTAATATTTAACTTACAAAGGATAAATTGCCAGTTGGATTAATTCAGCATGATGAGCGCTGAGTAATTTGGAGAAGAAAAGAGGGGGAAAGTGCTGGCTGTTTGAGAAGTGAATTTGTAACGAGTTCAGAACTCACACAGACAGAAGGGTTTGGGGAATGTTGTGACTGCTCACTGCAGGACAGGACTGGTGTCCTGCCCCACCAGGGCATGGGCAGAGACTGTGCCACCCATCACACCACAGCCAAAATGCTCCCAAAAGGGTGACGAGGCCAAAGCAGGAGGCAGACGAGCAGGATCTGTTCAGAAAGCAGGCAGAGGATGCCCTCAGCCAGGCTCGCAGCATCTGCTCCAGAGGGACAAGAATGTGGCGATTCATGCCCAGCACAAGCTGGCTTTGTCCTGGGTCACCTCAGGCTCACCCTTCCTCAAGCCACAGCCTGGGAATGCCATCTGGCTTTGCAGGCCCAGCCCCAGGACCTCCATTAATCCTTTGAAGGCTCCAGATCCATAGGAATGTTCCCCCCTGACCCCTTCTTTTGGGACAGGCAGAGACAGCCTCCATCCTGGCTCCCCTGCACCCCCCTGTTCTCCAGTGCAGTCTCCCAGGAAAATGATTTGTCCAGCAGGAGCCAGGCAGATGGTCTGTGGAAGATGAGCTGCTTGGTTGTCTGTCACAGCCCTCTGAGAGGCTGTTTTCAAGACTGAGGGTGTTTTTTCAATACCTGAGGACCAGGAAGACTTCCTTGGAGACAGGATGGACTTGTGTGTTTTTTAACTATCTCCGTTTCTGGGCTGGCCTGGGTGGAGGTAAAATTGGGATGTTTCCTCACCAAAGGAGACCAAGCTCCCCCTTGGCAGAGAAAATGCTTTGGTACAGAAAAAAATATCATCCCTGTCCCTTAGCAATTTAAAACCCAGGGAAGGGGAGAGCCATGGGACAGAAAACCCTGCTGACCATGCCCAGCTCCCCAAATCAACTGCTCTGCTCTGCTCAGGACGTGGGTAGAGCTGAAGCAAGAGGGAAAGGCTCCTGAAGCAGATGACTGCAGCTTTCTTACTATGGATTGCACCTCTAGACTCCAATAATCTGGAAAATACCTCTAAGGTTATCAAGCCCAACTGTTCACCCAGGAAATGGGAATTTCTGCAGAGAAATACAGGAAGGTGGCTGTATCCAGTTGCTCTGCCTCTCCCTCCTGCTGCTGAAAGGCACCAGGGAGCTGCCTGACCTGAATATTTATAAATGGGATGAGAGAGCCCCAGGGCAGCTTCAGTGATGCCACTTTGCTCCAGCCAGCTCCAGGCTGCACTCTGGCAGAGCCAGCAGGCTGGAAAAAAATAAATCACATCTGGGTTTTCCCCCAACAGCAAAAAAAACCCTCTTAGAGCTCAGGGTGTGGAAAGGAGCAAAGAATTGGGGTAGCAGCAAGATGATTCCTGCAATTACATCCCTGGTTACCAACCAGAAACCAGAGCCCTTTTTGGCACCAAGAACTCATGAAGTTTTCAGAGGCTGGTGCTCATTGGAGAGGCTGCCAGGTTAGCAGTCTAACCAATGGCAAGCTCCCTGCATACAGAGAAATTGGGTCTTTCACCACAATGGATCATTGAATCCAACTCCTGGCGCTTTCCCGTCCTGCCACCACCTTAGCAGAAGGAAGAGCACTATTACTTATTTTTGGGGGGCTTTAACCCACAATTCTTGCAAACCCTTGAGCAGCCTCTGTGAGAAAGGGGCTGCCCTGCTCACGAGGCTGTTTCAGACACAGATGACGAAGGAGCAGCAGAGGGGTGATGGCTCTTGGGCTGGGGATCAGGCAGCACACAGCACTGGTCTCCACACAGCCAGACAGGAAGGGTGAGGACTCGGGTTAGTCACTGGAGTTCTTTGGAGCAAGGCACCCCTCCCTGCTCGGGGAAAGCAACAATCTCACTCCCAAGGGTAAATCTGTAGGAAACACATGAAGCTTTCTGAGGACAGCAGGGTTTTTTTTGACCTGTCCAGCTACCTACCACCCTATTTGGGCTGACATCTGGGTGGAAAAGATGGATACACACAGCCACTCCCACCCAAACCCCTCTGCTCACTCATCCCACAGGTGCCCAGTCTGAGGTAAAACCCAGCACACTCAGAGGGGTTTATTCAATCAATATTTTAATGGACTTGAACAGACAACACGGTTTCCATAGCAAAGGATCATCAGCCCCACCTTGTACAAAAACAGAGCTTAAAAACATAAGAGGAACACAAACCTTAGAAAAAAAAGCCCAAAAATGGGTATTTATTTAAAAAAAAAAAATTATACAAAAGCCTCTGCCTCCTCACACTTTTCCTGCCTCCTGGAATTTCTTAAACAGGGGCTCATCAGCCCGCAGGGGGAAGGTCAGAGCCCGTTTCTGGTAGTACATGGAGTCCATGGCCAGGTTGTCAATGACATCAGCCAGGAGATGGGCTCTCTCCACGGAGCTGCCCGGTGCGTCGTAGCCCAGGGCGGTGAAATGCACGTGCAGGTGCTGGTAGGAGGGCTGGTAGTGCAGGTAGATCCGCAGCTGGGAGCCAGACACGCCAAAGCGCTTCACGATGGCCTCCTGCAGAGGGGAAACAGAGAGATCAGCACCAGCAAAACCTTGGGATGGATGGGAAAGAGCAGCCCTGGATGGCAGGGAAGACAAAGAAAGGTAAAAGGGAGCTCAGCTTCCTCACAGCAAGGGGAAGGGGGAAATTTGGAAGGACAGAGCTCTACCCCAGCCTCCATTTCAGCCTCTGCAGGGACAGAGCAAGGCCTCCAGCTGCCCCACTTTTATGTCTCCACGATGGGATGTGCTATCCACCCCTATCATTTTCCCTTTCACCCTTATCACTCCAACTCATTGGAAAAGTAACAGGGATCCGTTACCAGCCAGTGTAATTAAAGCTATCAACAGCAATGGCAAACTCCAGAACACTGGCTCTGCTCACTGCAATCCCCTGACTAATCTCTTAATTAATCTCCCACCTTCCCTAGTGCAATTACTTTCCAAATTCTAACACAGTGAAGGAAAGAGAAACTACTGCACATCCATCTCCCAAAGACACCCTGCAGAAAAACACATCAGCCAGTGAGAAGAGGCAAGGGATCAGGACAGGGTTGTTAATATGAAGAGCTCTCTGCTAACAGGAAGTGTAGAGGATTCCTACAGCACCTGGATGTGGTGTGATCTGGGGAAGGTGCTGATGGAGAGCAGCAGCCAGGGTGTCTGGCACAGCCCTGTTTCATGACTTATCTCCTGAGGAGCAGTCCCCAGGCAGATGCTGTGCCAGAAAACCCAGGGAGTGCCTTTGCAGAGACAGCTGAGCTCTCCCTGGCCCAGGCAGCGAGGGACCAGCCTCACACTCACCTTCCCCTCCTGCAGGACGTTCCTCAGCAGCGGGAGGTGCTCAGCTGTGAGATCCCGCAGAGATTTGATCTCCCGGCGGTGCACGAGGGCGATCAGGTACAGATCATCCAGCTGCAGAGACACAGGAGGGGATGGAGGGGACACAGAAAGAGGCAGCAGTGCTTTGGACCTGACACAGCATTCACAGCTTCCCAGGCTGTTATACAGGGATCCTGGTGCCATACAGGAATACTTGTGCTGCACAGGGAGAGTTGTGCCATACAGGGATACTTGAGTTACACAGGGATTCTTGTGCCACACGGGGATATTTGTGTTATAAAGGGATATTTATGCCACATGGGGATATTTGTGTTATAAAGGGATTCTTGTGCCATACAGGGATACTTGTTCTCAACACCCACACTGGGCTGAATCTCCCAGTACAGGATGTGCTCACCCACAATCCCACTGCACCTCAAAGCATCATTTCTGGAGAATCTGGGTTTTGTCCAGAAATGACCAGAAGAGAACAGCCTCATCCCAACCCATAAACAGTGGGATCACAAATACGTTCGCAGCTTTAGAGGCAGATGGAGTGACCAGCCCTCTCCCACTGTGAGTACTGCACTCAGTGCTGCCCTTCCACCTTCACATCTTCCTGAGCGACTCAAAAAAGCTTTCTCTGTGTGACTGAGGCTGGAGACCAGGTGCAGGCACCCACCCAGATATGTGGGGTCACTAAACCCCTGCCAGCACCCCCCATGCACACCCCACAGGTCTCTCAGTGAGGGTTGATCTGCAGCATGCTCAGATGAGCATTTACAGTGAACGACAGTGGCTGAAACTGAAGATTTCCCCAGTGATAAGCTCTCTATTTTTCCACTATGCAAACAACTGGCCACTTTTGAGTCACATCAGTTCTATAAATAACAACTTTCAAGACCTAATTGTTCACTGTACAAACCCAGGGCAGTTAAAATATGTCCCTTGAGCAGCTCTCAGACAGCCCTTTGGCATTCCCCGAAGCGCTCAGCACGTTCAATGTTTAACATGACACAAAGTCACAGATCATTACACTTTAAAAAAATAAAAATAAAAATCCCAGTCACCTCCAGCTCTGTTAGTGACTTTATGACATAAACACTGGAAAGCAAAGGGTTTGGATATTTGAGATCCAGCAGATCTCTCCAGGGCTGTGAGAAACCCAATGCAGCTTTTTGGAAATAGATGCTTGTCTCAAAGGATGCTCTCAGGACCCTTCACAGGGCTCCTGAAGCACAGAGCTGTTCCTGCAGCCAGCCCTAACAGCCATGATCATGGTTCCACTTGATTCCCATGCACAGCTCCAGAAAAAGACAGTGTATCAGCTTGTGCTCTTTGGCTCCAGGCTGGCTGTTGAGAGGAAAAGCAAACAGCTCTTCTTAGAACAACATCTGCATGTTGCTGTTTGAAACAAATAAGCCTGTTGCTAAAAAGGCCTGGAATGATGTCATGCCAGGCATCACTTCAGGCTACGCCTCAGGGCTCCTACAGATTTGAAACCAACTCAAAAGATGTGGAAGGAAAAAAAATACACCAAAAAATGCAAAATAAATCATTTTTAAAACAGCCCAAGAAACCAATTCAAATTATTATCAAGGTTGGGCAGCAGCACCCAGAAGAGGCCAGCAGATTTCACAGTGCTAAAGAGAAATTTGTTCCCATCCATTAGTCTGAAATAATGGAGGTGAATTCACAGGATCTGCAGGCCAGGGACTAAAGGAGTGTGAGGCCACACTGCTGAAAGGACTTCTGAGGGAGGGCTCAGAGAGTCCTGCTGGGAGCTGTATCTCACTTCCCTGATTTCATTCCCTGATTTCAGGCCTTGCCTGCCAGGTGGGATGTGGCAGAAGGAACCGGTGTTCCCGGTGTCGCGATCAGCTCTGGCTCAGTGCCACCCACAGCCAAGAAGAAATTCCTTGGCTCAAAGGCAGCCTGGATGCTGCCTGGCCTGCCTGGGAAGGAGATCAGCAGTGCAAAGGGCCTGGATAGCCCCAGGGATGACTGGGGTGCAGACAGCAGCCCAGCAGCTATGGAGAAGTCCAGAAGATCCTGTTCAGCACTCCAAGAGGCAACGGGAACATGGAGAAACTTCCCCTAAGGACAAATCCTACCACTGAGGCACTCCCTAACCATGCCAGCTGGGAGATGTGGATGCAGCAGGTCTCTAGAGAAAGCCAAAGCCCAAATTTTAGCCCATCTATGATTTTAGCCCAATCCCCATGTGAGTTGCAAAGCTTGGTTGCAGCACACAAGGATTTCCAGCAAGGCTTGACTCACAGCCAGGAAAGGGACAAGATGCTGCTTGCTTTAGGACCCCCAAATATTGCCCCACTGGGAGGGCACTGAACAGGACACATCCTACAAGCTGGATATGTATCCCCTGTGCTGCAAAATCTCATCAGGAAGAAGGCTGTGCCTCTGGTGACCAAATGGAAATTAGAGCTTAGTTACCACTTGACAGGGGATTTTTGGAGTCAGTGATGCGCCAGGAATTCACCAGGAGCAGGCAGCAGCCTGCAGGGACTCCCCGAGACAACGCAGTTCCGCACCACAAACAGCTGCTCCCTGCACAGGCACAGGATGGAGCTGCCCACCAGCAGCCTTGTGTTCCCATTTTTTTGAGTTTTAATTTCCATTTTTAAGTCTTAATCATACAGCAACTCTCCCCACATGCCCCCTGCAGAAGCATATGAGGATCAGAAACACAATGGAAACTTTTTTTGATGCCACCAACTTCAAAGGAAGGGTGTGTGTATGGAGATACACCTCCCCAGATTTAAAGCATAAAAGGGAACCAGAACCAAAAGAATAATTCTCAATTTAGAATTACAGCCTGGTCTTAAAAATCACTTTCACCAAGTGGCCACTCCCACAAGGGGTAAAGCAGCTGCTCATCAGCCAAGAACCATCTGCTTAACACTGTAGAGGAGAGTTAATTGAAGCAACCAAAAACAACACAGCTGCCTGGTTTGCACCTCAAGTCAAGGCTTGCAAAAAAAAACCCAGACAAGTTCAGCAGAACAAATACACAGGATTTTGGTTTGGACACATCCTGACAACATTTGGGCAGATATGGACAGGTGGAAGTGAACCTAATAAATACATCTCAGCAGCAGAGAGAACAGCTTGGGCCTGCAGCATCCCTGATCAGCTTGTGCTGAAAGGCCCTGGCAATGCCATCACTAACAGCAGTGTGCACAGAAACCTACTCAGACTCTCTCAGGATGCTCTTACTAGTCTGAAAGTGGATCTTTCCTCTGGATTACATTCTGACAGGCAGCATTAGAGGAGCAAACCAACCTGGTTTTGATTCCACTTTAAATCTGGAACCAGAACAAAGCCATTGGAAGGATCTGGGTTTTCATGGACGATTCTATCAGCCTCAGCTTTCTTCTCCAGGATATTATACACCCACTGAAAGAGAAATATTTATATTTCCATAAATATCTATAGAAAATATCTATATTTTCTCTGATTTATAAATCAGCAGAGAATTAAAAAACCAACATCTCAAGGTGTATTCAGCCCAAGATGGATTACTGCACATTCTCTGCAACTGGAATATATTACAAAAAAACCCAATTTCATTTGAAGATGACCAAATAATTTGTAATCAATTAGCCATGAAACACTTAATCAACCAATAAACTCCAGAATATTATGATCACTTCAGTAAAAAGCAGTGGAACCCAGCTCCTGTGGGGCTCAGCACACACCTCTTGCAGCACCATGGGGCTGTTTACATCTTTTTTACTCCCCAAGCTGCAGCAAAATCTTTACAAACAGGTCTGGGAAGGGAACTCAGCTGATTTTGTTCCCTATTCAAAGAGGAAGGAGCAGAGTTGGATGCAGCTCTGGCTGCTGGCAGCTCACTACAGGGATACGAAAGGCCTGTATTTTTTTGGGCAATGCATGTCTCTTGGCTCCCTGGCTGATCAGAAAGCAGCTCACCACTCTTCTTCTTCCACACTTAAGGTTCCAGCCTCCAGCCTGCCTGTAATCCCTGCTCTGGTTATCCCCCTCGCTCCTCCTGCAAGGCAAAGCACCATTCAGAGAAGAGTTATGGAAATGGAGGACACCAGGGATAAGTGACAGACCAAAGTATCTTTGCTCTCCCTGGCTCCCAGCCTCAGCTCCAGCATCCTTTACATTTCCAAAATGCATGTTATGCTCTAGCTTAAGCCTAGCTTAACTACTGGGCTGGTAAGAGAGACCTCAGCCATGTCCCTGGAAGGTGGTAACACAAGGCAGCAGGAAATTGCTAAAGCTTGGAAATGTTTGGAAACATCATTTTCCCCACCAATTATAGGCCTGAAATATTCTGACTGCCCCAGATGGGTAGGGAAGGTGCAGTCACAAATACACCAAATGAGCTGGGCTGGAGGTGCTGTGCACACCAGACACTGGGGGAAATCCATCAAGAGTTTAATTAATCTAATCAACACTTAGGATTGCTGCAAACTGACCTGAATACATCTGGAGGGAAAAAACTACTTCTTGTCCCTTGATCTGGAATTTTTTGCTTTAATTGCTATCTTTTCTCTTCAGCATCATTTTAGAGATTGGATTCTTCAAGCTATTCTCAAAAGCACACCACAAGCTCACCCTGTTCCATAACCCTGGGAGGAAAGTACAGGGGGAAGCTCAGCAGAAAATGGACATTTGCCTTTTGCTGGGGTTTTCATGCCTGCTCTGATCACAAGTGCCAAGCTATCAGTGCCCTAAATAAGGTCACCGATCAGATGAGCTGAATTTTAAACCCAAGCCTGCCTTGTGATGGGCAGGTCCTTGGCTGACTGCTGCTGCTGCTCCCAGCACAAGCCCAGCAAGCAGAACACATGTCCAGAGACTGGCACCACAATAAAACCATTATCCTGAAAGCACCCATGCTTTGTATCCTCCAGCAGGAAACACAGACGCCTCTGTAGTCCCCTGGTATTTCTGTCACCCCTCACATTTCCCTTTCCACTTGGCAAAACCAGTTGGATAAAGACAAGGAACAGCATTATTAAATCCCAGAAGTCAAGGACTGACCAGGATTTCTCAGCAGATGCTCCTGATGGTCACCAGGAACATGTTTCCATGTACTGAAACCAGCTCACAAGCATTTGGGGGAAGAAGCAGAGTGAGAGCTCAAGCAGTTCCTAAAGGCAGTTGCTACACAGGAAACATAAGAGATTTGGGAGCAAAAGCACAGAGAAAATATTCCACAAAGGCTGTGGCCCAGTGGAAACACATACTTGGCTTTCTCCAGCCAATAAATGCTGCAGTTTAAGGCAGCAGGAAAGATGGGGGAATGAGGAGCATCCGAGGCTCCTGGTTAGTTTTGGGGAGTTATTTTTAATGGAGAGCCTCAGCAGCCCCAGGATTTGGTTTATTCCCCCTTCTGCAAAGGCTGGCATGAATTGATCCCTACAGACTTGTATTCCTTTGCTCTCTAAAGGGGAAAGAGAGGAACAGTGAAAAAGGATAAGGCCAAGGAAAAAGCTGGGGCTGCTTGGAACAAGTAGCATGCTAAAAGTAACAGTTTTACCACGTGGAATATGGACTGAGGGGCTGAATGGCAGGAGGAATGAGCTGTGATGCAGGAATCCAAGCACAATCTATGTCTTTCCATTTCCACAACAACCCAGAGACTCCTAAGAAGCCCAGCAAACTGCACCAATGCCCCAGGAAGCCAACCTTGGAAAGGAGAAAAAAATCCAGAGTTTCTCCAGAAACCTTGGGAAAAGCAACTTGAAGTACAGCTCCAAGGCAAACATTTTTCTGCAGAGCTGGAAAAGGATGTCCCAGCCAACCAAATAAGAGGGGACAGCACCACAGAGCTGGCAACTCAACCACCAGGGAGATGGGGCAGAACACTCCCAGCTCTCCAGCCTGGCTTCAGAAAAGCCTTCTGGCAGCAGTGTTTTGATGGAGGAGACCAAAGACATCATTGTCTGCAGGAGAGGGCGTGGTACCCATACCTGGATGCTGAAGCTCTGGGACTGGATGAAGGGCAGGGTTATGTTCTTGTAATCCTCCCAGGTTTCACGGATCAGGTGCACTTCCTGACGGAGATATTTCTGGATGTGTTTCTCCGTGGCAGGGTACACCACTGTGGCTTTGATCTCTAGGAACAAACACATTGACTGAGTTATCACCCACATTGCTTCCTTTAATCCCCAACAAATTTTTCCCTTCCAAAAAATGCCACACCAAGACATTTTGAAGAGAGGGTGAGGGAGAATGGACATGGAAAGCAAACAAGTGCTTTAACCTCCTGCACTGCTGCTGCTTTTCTGGAGGAAGAAACAGCCAATGGCACAGCCAGGGCCTCTCCTTCCAGTTCAGGTGGAGGAGTTTGCTGTCTGAGTTTTTCCACACTCGCTCTTTCATGCCTATTAGCAACATTGGGGCAGAGGTGGGGCTCCCAGGGCAGTGTTTCTGTGCAGTCAACAACCAGGACAGAAACATGACCCTGGGGACAGAGACACATCTTCTTCATACTTAAATTCAAAGCTCACAGGACGCACCCAGTAACTTCATCCAGCCACAAACCCAGATGAACTCCAAGGAGCAGCTTCTTCCCAGAGCTCAGTCAGAGTGCTTGGCCTTGAGCCCCAAGTACAGGAGGCAAAAAATTCAAGGGCACAGGGACAGATCCAGAGCAAGCAACATGAGCTGATAGGTCAACACAGCTCAGGATGAGCCAGGGGAAGAGGGCTGAGTGACCCTCAGCCCACAAAAAGCATTTCATCATTTACCCTGACAAAAGAAAGCATTTTCTGTTTGCCTCAAGATTAGAACTTTGCTGCACAATTTCTGTGTCATTAAACAGGATGCAAGTGCTCACCTTGTCAACCTGGCAGCTGTGATGTCGGCAGCAGTAAATCCTACCCACAGGGCTAAAACACACGGAAAACATCCGTCTTTGGCCAAGATTGGATGTGAGATACAGAGCCTGCCACAGCTCCAAGGTGCTCCAAGGGCACAGGAGTGTCTTTCCCTCCCCAGCTGACTCAGAGGTGCTATAAACTTCAGTGCAGGAAGGAGAAAAGCCCCATGAGCCTGAGCAAACCCCCAGGCAGACCAGACTGAGGTGAGTGACCAGGGCACTGTGAACACTGTAGTTTGTGCCCAGGGCCTGCCACAGAAAACCAGGGGCTGCACACAAGGGGCACCAAAGTTGTGCTTGATGCCTTAAGTATGTATACAGGCTAGCTAGACACTGAATATAAACACCTATTTGTTCCCAGAGCCAGGATTTAGGATGGTTTGAGTCTTTTTTAGTTTTCTGCTTTCTGTTTTTTTCAGGTCAGCGCTGCACAATCTCAGAGACTCTGCCTTTTCATTCCATGCCAAACCCAGCTTAATGAAATCCACAGGAAAATGCTGGTAACATGAAATATGAAAATGCAAACCACAAGGGCAGTCTGGTCTGATTCCCACCATACACATGTTCAAACAAGGTTGTTTTCCAGGACTCAATTAGCACTCCTAGCAGGATGATGTAATACCAAAGAAAAAATACAAGGCTGTAGCTCTCCTCACTTAAAAAGATCAGCAAAGCACTGGGGAAAAAACAAAAAAGGGAAAAGATAAAATACCAAAGCCAGCCTCAGGCTGAAACTTTCACAATTTGATTTTATACCCCAAAAATAGAGCAAGAGCTGCAGCAGAAGCCCCTCAGTGCTGGGTGGTGATAACCACAGTGCGTGGGGGTGCAGGAACTCACAATGCACCACCCTGGCACCTCCCCAGTTGGGGGGTGGCTGCTCATGGTGGGGAGAGAACTCAGGGTGTTTTAAATGAGAGATCATAGAACTCCTTAATGTGCAGCTGCAGCCGAGCAGATGTTTGGAAGAGGAGGCAGGGGAAAGGCTGTGGTTCACTTATGATTATTTCCCTTCTAAAAGTCTCATCAACCCCAAAATGCCCCAGTGATGCCAATTAGCATCAATCACTGCAGCCACAGAGGCTTTTGATACCTGCTCAGAGCCTGACACAGGAGCCACACACAGGATGCAAAGTCACAGCTGAGCCTGGGCTCAGCTGCAAGAAACATCCACAGCGAGACCAGGCTCGCCCCAAAATCTTTCCAGTGCTGGCACACGGCCACGCTCTGGTTTCCAAGTCAGCTCCTGGCAGGCTCCATGTGCACCGGAGCAGCACGTAGGCTGTGGGGCACCCAAAACCTGCCCTGACCTGGAAACAGGGGTAGGGAACCGCTGGACACGTGATGTGGGTTTCTAAGCTGGCTGAAGCATCAGGAATTGTCTCTGCTCACATCTGAGTCACATCAGCCAGCCCGTTCCTGAATGCCGGCCCGGGGCCACCACACAGCATCTGTGGTTTATTCTGGAACACAAGACTGACCCTCAACTAACTGGAGGTTATAAAAAGTCAGGAGGTTTAATTGAAGGAACCTGGATGAGCAGGAGGCAGAGAACAACTGCCCAGGCTGGTCATTCTACAACAGGCATTTGAGGGGAAACACCACAGTGCTGGGAAACTGCCCAGGAGAAAAGGAGGCTCAGATTGACCAGGCACACACTTCTCCCCTCTCCTGCTAAAAACAAGAGAGGAAAACACAACCCAAGATAAAAGGAAAATCAGAACACCATTTGGGGAACTTAAGGGAAAAAGGGCTGGAGACAACTGTTGTCAGAAGGAGAGGACAAAATATGGACAGAGAGATCTTGTGCAGGTAGGAAAGGGCACACCAAGCTCACTAATGATGCCTCATCCCCCCCTTCTGTGCCACGCTGTCCCCAGGCTCTGGCAAAATCCCCCTGCAGTCAGCACTTCAGTGAGGAGAGGCCTCACACTCTCTTCTCCCATCCCACTGCAGCATTAACACCTACTGTCAGCTTGTTTTAGACAGCTTTAACCTGCCAGGGAGCCAAGAGAAGCACAGAAGGCAGGCACAGTGTATTTCTCCTTTTGGACAGGGGTGCAGTTTCCTCTTTTTGCTAGCAAGAAGCGGAGCTCTCATTAATAAGCTCCCTAATCAACCTGACCATTAGGTGCAGGAAGGTGCCAAGGCCAAGGAACAACAAGGAGGTCAACACTTGCACTCTTGCAGGTTTTCTTTTCCCCTGCAAGGAAGAGTTCCTGCTGCACCCAGCTCTGTCTTCCCACCAGCAGGTAGGAAGACAGCACCTTGGATGCAGCCCTAATTAAATATATAATGCCCTAAGCAAATCTGTAACACACAGTCTCCCCTGCATGAACTGTGTCCCTGCCTCCCCTGCATAAAACCTGTCTGGTTTTATGATCACAACTGCACAGGGGTCACATGGGAACACTGGATTCCAACCCAGCCCCAGCCAGGTATGCCCACGGCTTTGTCCAATACAGCTGGGGCACTCTTTAGTCAATGAATTCAAGCTGCAAAGGATAAAGCCTGCAAGAGCTCACAGTTTCCAAGGCCAGCACATGCCAGGGCAAGCCAAGCACGCTGCCAGGGACTCAGCTAAGGCTGCCTGGCCCCTGGGGCTCATGCCTGGAGGATTTGGGGGGCTCAGTGGACTTCAGCTGCAACAGGCACTGCAAAGAGGAAAGCCGCAGTTTACCACCCCCACAAAACACAGAGCAAAGTACAGTGACACCCCCCACCATCCTCCAAACCATCCCACGTGCTCCCATAGCTTCAGGCTCAAGCTTTTTATTTAAGTGTAAATGCAAGAAAGTTTCCTTGGCTGGGCAAACCCCAGAGGCAGCCAAAGCAAGGAAACACAGGGAGAAGAACCAGCCTTCCCACTGCAGCTCCTGCAAGTTTCTCCAGCTCCTCACTGCCTGAAACCAGACTCCTTTTAGGATGTGGATTGCTTCCTGCATGACTGAAAACTTTCCTTCCACACTCTCCCATTTTCCCCACAATTTCTCCACTTCATGTTGGAGAATGGAACCAGAGCTTCTCCCCTTGTGCTTGTTTTAAGAGGTTTTTAATAAGCTTCAGCCTATCACTCTTTAGAGGACTGATAAAAGCCCTTAAATCACACCAGCACAGCTTTGGAGAAACAGTCCCACAGCAGCCAGGCACAAAGAGGCTGCTTTTTGCCACAAATGTCAAGCTCTCCTTGGTAAATGGGTGTGAGGAACTAGATGTTATCAGGGAATGTGTATATTGAACCATCTAGCTTTTGCAATCCAACCTTTGGCAGGTTGAAATGTTTCCATTTCTGTGAAATCAGCCCCTGCACTCCCTATAGGGGAAAGCCAAGGCTGGGGGTTCCTCTCACATCTAGGTTTAAGCTGCCTCTTAAATTAAGGCAACATCCAGAAAGTGGCCTTAAAATAAGTTGTACATACCTGCCTTTGGCAGCAGCAGAGTCACATCAGCTCTGACACACTACTCCCCACAAATTCACCCCTCCTCAGTTCCAGGGGTTTGAGTTGCTCTTCAATCTCTGACCATTACTGGCTTGTCTGCAAATGTTATTTCCCATTTTAGCCTTGACAAGTGCAGTAAAATCAGTGAGATGAGCAAGACTCATCTGGTGCTGCCTTCACACTGGTGTGCTCCCAGACCTAAAAATCTCATCAGAGTTAAAATTCATCTTCCCCGAGTGAAATGTCTCTTCTGAGGTCAGAGAGGAGTCATTTGCTCAAGTAACATGCTTTGGCCTCCCTTTCCGTGTCACCATAAAAAAAGTCATCATTGCACAGGGCCTGTGCTGCACTGACTGCGCAGAGGGAGCAGCACCTGACTCTGTTCAACACAGACATAGGGAAAGAGTGAATGAAGTCTCCACTTGCAGCTGAATGAAGAGCCCCAGGTCCCTGGGACCACAGAGGCAGCATTGAGAAATGCTCTGGAAGCAGCTCCTCACAGTGTCAGCACGAGTCACCTAGAGTCACCACTTCCTCTGTCTCAAGGTCTAGCTTACCTCAGAAAGCAAGAGGCTGAGTGTGGCAGGGCTCAGCTGCCCAGGGTGTTATGAAATCCCCCAGGTGAATTCCTTCATCCCACAACACCACAAGACAGGACTGTTCCATGAAACTGCTTCATGTCAAAGTCTGGTCTTTTCTACAAAATATTTTACTGTATCTTGTACCCAAGTGTAAACTTGCAAGGACCAAGGGACAAAACCCTGTAACTCTAACCCTGCAACTCTCAAGACATCATAAGGAGTCGACAAACCCTGTGCAAGGGTTCCATGGGTCTCCATCCCAGGTCAAACCCTGATTAAAGCTTTACAGGCAACTCCTCCTGTTTAGGTTTTTAAGTCTCATTCATCATGTCAACTGCATCCTTGGGCCATGACTCAGTTTCAAAGGTTAATTACCTTCCCCTTCTGACAAAGGTCTGTTTCCCTGCCCACCAGCAGCTCATGCAATGTGCCCACCAAACAGCTATTTGCTGCTAATGGCTTCAAAAGAAGAAACCTCCTTGCTCTCCACTCCTACTCAGGGAGCCTGGATAGCAGCTCCAGGGTCTACAGCCCCCTCCTGATCCCCTGTGTGGGGCTGCTCAGCATCCAGAGCGAGTTGAGGAGTGCCAAGGAGAGGGGTGGGAAGCAAAAATGCACCACTGTGTACTACATCTGCAAAAACTTACCTTTCAAGGGCAGATTTAAAAGTCATTAAAAAGATAAAGCTTGGCAGAAGAAAGCCAGAGGCTTCTTCCCCATTCAAACATGCAGGAGGGGCTTCACACCTGGCATAAGCCTTAAACAAAATAAGGAATTCTGTTATCAGAGCAATGTGGAGTTACACAGCGCTGCAGCAGGGAGGAGCAAGAAAAGCAAAGGCCGGCACGGCTGAGCTGGAGGCAGCCCAGGGGATTTCAGTCTTGCAATGCCACCTCGTGGGAATCACTGCAACTCCTGCTGGGCTGGAATACAACAGGCACCCAAACAGGAGCTTTCCCAGCTAAGAAAGAGGAGCTTTAACGTCTTCCAATTACTCCCATGGTGTTATGGTGCTTTCCTCTGACTGAAACTCACTGTAACAACAAAATGTTTAATTTTGAGTCCTCCACAGGAGAAAAGGAGTTTTGCACAACTCAAGCTGACAGATCCAGACAGTGCTCCCTCCTACATCATGGGAACAGAGCTAAAACAAGAGCATTTTTGGGAAGGCATATCAAACATCCTGAAAATTTGACTTGGCCCTACAACAACAGCTTACTTAAGGCACTCAGATTAATTCTGACTATTAAACACGTTTGGCTGCTATTGTGTTCATGAAAGCATTGACATGGAATTTATCACCGCACTTCCAGAATTTAAACACATACCAGCATTCACACAGTGAAAGGTGATTCTGCTCCGCTCAGGTGACACCTCACCTGCAGAGCTGCCTCCAGCTCTGGGGTCCTTAGCACAGGAAGAACATGGTGCCACTGGAGCAAGTCCAGAGGAGGCCATGGAGATGCTCTGAGGATTGGAGCAGCTCTGCCATGGAGACAAGCTGGGAGAGCTGGAGGTGTTCAGCCTAGAGAGGAAAAGGCTCTGGAGAGACCTTAGAGGGGCTCCCTGAGAGCTGAAGAGGGACTGGGGACAAGGCCCTGGAGGGACAGGAGAAGGGAGAATGTTTTCCCAGTGCCAGAGGGCAGGGCTGGATGGGATATTGGGAAGGAATTGTTCCCTGTCAGGGTGGGCAGGCCCTGCCACAGGGTGCCCAGAGCAGCTGTGGTTACCCCTGGATCCCTGGGAGTGTTCAAGGCTGGATGGGGCTGGGAGCAGCCTGGCATAGTGGAAGGTGCCCCTGCCCATGGCAGAGGGATGGAACAGGATAAGCTTTAAGGTCCCTTCCAATCCAAAACAGTCTGAGATTCTGTGATTAAACTGAAGTGCTCAAAGACCAGCCCTGCTTTCCAGTGGCAGCTGGAAAGCACCAATACTGCAGGACACCTTCACACTGGGACCAGAGTCCTCTCCACAGGGAAAGTGCCTTCCACTGCAGCACCCCAACCTGCCCATCTGTCCTTGTCATACTTGATTATTTAAAGTTTTGTAACAAAGATGTGTGAAATCAGCAAGGGGATGGGGCAACAACACACTGACCTCCCCACCTGGGCCAGGTGTGCTGCTGTCACTGAATCACAACCAGGGTGGCTCAGCCAGGTCCAGCAGTGGCACCCTGCCCATCCCACTACCTCCTCCCCTCTGGAATGGGCAGGAACCATATCCTGGCATCCCAGCTGCCCTCCCAGGACCCCTGAGCAGGGCTGAGGGAACTCACCACTCAGCTCTGGGGGTGGGCTCAGGTAGAAGGTGCAGTAAATGTCATTGTGCATCTGCAGCTCTGCATTCATGGGCTTCTTCAGCAGGTCTGGGATCTTCTCCTCCTGGAAAGGAGTCTTTTCTAAGATGACTACAGCATCTGTGCCCTCTCCAGAGAGACCAATCCTCTGGAACACAAATGGATAAAGTCATCAGCAAACACAGATCCAGCACAGGGTGGACAGCCGGAGGTCAGGGATCATGGCAGACACCTTGTAGCCCCCCAGTCCTTATACCCAAACCCCCTTGCAGGCCAGACACCTATCCAAAAATAAACAGCACATTTGCCTGGAAGCACAGTAGGAATTTGCTCCCCATCAGGGAACACAGGTGGTTTTTGGGGGAGCAGGGGATGTGGGCAATGACTCAGCCCATCTGCACCTCCCCGGATGCTCCCAGGCTTCCTGCTGACCCACAGCACCAATTTCACCTTTGACGCTTCCCACAAAGAGGGCAAAAGGCAGGCACAGGGATTTGCATCATAGTCAGGGGCAAGTTCTGGGGCAGGGGGCACTTACTGCTGCCCTGCTCCAAGGAACCACAGCCCCTGATCCAGTGGCATCAGCATACTGGTTTTGGGAGGTGCTGGGTGTGGAATATCCCCCAAGACCCAGGTGAGGCCTCACCACACCACCTGGGCAGAGCAGTGGGGCTCGCCTGGGGCTCCAAACCCTGCCACACCTGAGAAGGAAGATGTGTGCTAATGCCTTTACAAACAATTTGATGGATCTTTATGCCTCTGACTTTGGGCAGTTTGGCTCCTGGAAGAGACAAGGGTCTGCACAAGCCTGAACTTCTGAACTTTGGGGAACAATGTCAGGTTTAAGGAAGGATATGGGGTAGGGGGTTTGGGAAGGCTGTACCTTCCTGGTAGCTCAGCCGATGGGGAAAGGAAGAGGGCAACCTGCAGCCAGGAGTTAGAATAAAAGGGAGGCTCTGAAACCTTGAGAGAAAACTCTGTGGGCATGTGGCCCAGTGGACTCTGCCTTTATTCAAATAAAGTCGAAGAACTCCTCTATCTCCTTTTGAAGAGAAATCCTTGTGGATTTTCCTAACACACTCACAGGGCAGAGCAGGAGGTCTGTGCCCACTTCAGTTACTACAGCAACCCACTGCCTCAAGACCAGAGTCCCGAGCTTTCCTATCCCCATCTCCTGCTCGGATGCACATCTTCAGGAGACAGGGGCCGAAGCAGGTGCATGGTTTCCACGCCATGCACAGATAATCTCAAGAATCCCAATTTGACAAATTCTCCTTTAATAGGTGTATTATTTACAGTCCCAGAGTCAGCATGCTGCTTGCAATCTATCGCCACTTTACCTACCAAGCACGAACAACCCCGCTTGAATCCAAAAGCGCCGAATTATACCAACATGAAAGAGGGTTGCAATGAGGCCTGCAGCCGCCAGCCCGGCCTGGTTTGGTCATCGCCAGGCTGGAGAAGCGGTTCGGGCCCAGGCAGGGATGAGCGGGGATGGCCGGGGCTGGCGGCACGTGCTGCCGGGGCGGGGCCTGCCCGGAGCGCGCCGCCGGGGCGGGGCCGTGCCCTCAGCGGGCAAAATGGCGGTGGGAGCTACCGCCCCCCCCTCCTCGGTACCTCCGCGTGCAGGAACACGATCTTGTCCCGCGCCGACTCCCGCAGGACGCGTCGCACCCGCAGGTCCGACAGCGCGAAGGCGGCGGTGGCGCCGCCTTGAGTGTCGGTCCCGCCATTTTTCTCCTCCTCCTCCTCCCGCTTCCTCTTCGGCTGCGGGCCCTCCGCCATGGCTCGCGCCCGCCCCCGCAGTGCGCACGCGCGGTTCCTGAGGGCGCGCTGAGGAACTGCGCCCCCTGGCGGCTCGGAGGTCGCGCAGCCCCGCGCCTCCTCCCACAAACGCCCGAAACGCGGATTGAGACAAAAATACGGAAAAACACCAAAATTTAAAACTTCTGCATTTTTGTAGTCGCAACGATTCCGTGCAAAGTCACTGCCTGCCTCATCTTGTCCTGCCTACAGCCCAGCAGGCGCCTTGTCAGCTTAGTAGGGGTCCCGGAGCCCTCAGGACAGAGAATGCCAGCACAGTAAAGAGCTCTGGTGACCCTGAGAACACCCCAGTGTCAGAACTTAGTGTTTGTGTGATGGATGTCCATGTCCCCGCTGAGAAGATTTTGGCCACCAGGACGTGGTGGGTTCTGGTCTGCTGTCCCTCACAGATGTGGGGATCTCCCATCCTTGTTTGCAGGTCTGCTCTGAGCAGCTCAGGATTGATCTCAAGGTCCAATGGGACATGCCAACACCCAGATCCAACGGTGACAGCTCCATGATGCCTGTGGGGACACATCTGCCTGCTCCCAGCACTACTCCATCCTCTTTGTGGAGCTCTGGCACAGTTCCTGGAGGTCTGCAGAGACAGCAGATGAGTTCCATCAGCAAACAATTACTCTAAAAATCAACTTTAAATGAAGTTATGGAACCTGGTCCCTTCCCATGGTCCTCATCCCAGTGAGGACATTTCATCAGCCTCCCACAGGATACTCACAGCGCATGACAGTGTCTCTGATCTGCCTGAAGCTTTTCTCCTTCAGCGCCATGTAGATGTAGTAGATGTTCCGCAGCTCCCTGGGATAATCCTTGCGATCCACATCCTTCAGCACTGGGATGGTGCGTCCATTGGCCATCGGAGCCTCAGCCAAGGCCTGGTGCATCTGGTACCTGCACCAGGGGTCCTGCAGGAAGCCAGGGGTTATGAGCATGACCCAGCAGTGGCTGTTCTGCACGGCGTCACACAGCTCTGTCACCACCGCGCTTCCTGCCACCGCATCCCGCAGCTGGAGGAAGCAACGGAAGCTCTCAGGTTGGCCCTCCAGATAGGACACCAGCTCCTCCACCAGCTCCATGTCCCCCTCGCTGTGGCAGATGCAGACGTCGTAGCTCTTGTCCCACCGGGGACTGTCTGAGGCACTGATGTCTGGTGCTGATACAGGCGACAGGGAGATGGAGCTGGTGGCCAAGCTCATGCCAGGAGAAGAGCTGGAGCTCTTGGCAGAGGATGAAGAGGAGGAAGGTGAGGATGAAGCAGAGTGGCTGGACTTGAGGCTTTCCACTGAGCTGGGCTTGGGCTTATGCAGGAGCCGCCTAAACCAACCTGCAGAGTAAAGCCACAGTGAGTTTTGGGGGACTCAGCACCCCCTGGACTTCCCAAGCACAGCATCATTCAATCTGCAGGATGCCCCCAGATGGAAAGGGGTGGGTGGGATCTCACCTTAACCCCCAAAACCATCCTAGAGTCCCTAAAACCTGAGCTGCCACCAACACCTGAATTGCTGTGGCATCGTTGCCCATTGGCACCCTGGTGATCTGTTGGGGAGGGGATGCCATGAGGGAGGGGACAGAGCCAGAGGGTTTATTCTTAGACTCACTAGCCATAATGGGCAGCACGCTGCTCAGCCACCGATTGCCAGCAGGACACCTCTCCTGAGAGCAGAAAAGAGGGATAAAAACTGAGAGCAAGAACCGCTTCATGGCAGGTCTCAGCCCCAGGATCTCAGTGTGGTCTGGTTCCAGGGACCTGCACCTCTGGGATGCTCTCTTACAGCCCCAAAATCAACCCCAGCAGGGTTTTCTGCATCTGCCTCCTCAAAATGTGCTGGGAAGGAACATTTACCTTTTACTGGCTCTCTCCACTGGAGATAAACACCTGCAGCAAGCAAGGCTGAGAGATAATAGGGAGGAGAAACCCTCATTCCCATCAGTAGGGAAAAGATCCTGTGGAGGAGAGAAGTTGGGATCACCAGGGATGGACTGGGTGCTGGCAAACCAAAGACAGTGCAGGTGATGCCCGGAGCTGTGCATCCCTGGTGTGGTCTGCCCTGGCATTCCTGTCTGCTCCCTACCATCCCATGCTTCAGCATCATGCTCCCAGCATGATTTAGGGAGCCCAGACACTCCCAGTGGACACCCAGGAGCAGCAAAATGGGAAACAGCTGCTGTTTTCCGCTGTTGGTATCACCCCTTCCAAAATGAAGCACCCCAAGTCATGCTGAAGCCTTTCCCCTACTCAAAAACAGCACAGGACTGCAGGAAATGCTGGCAAAACCCAGGCACGCCCACGGAAACCACAGTGCCCAAGTGTCACCACTTAGCAACAGCCAAAAGCTCAAGTGTGACTGGAACAATGAGCATGGACAGTGAGCAGTGGGGGGAAAGCTGGAGGGATGCTTACCTGGAATGCAGGAGTCCAGCACCGAAGCAGGGAATGGGATGCATCAGCCCCTGGGTTTGGTAAAGAAAGGTCTTCTGGGATTACCTGTGTGGGAAGGGACAGGTAGAATGCAGTATGTTCACCCTGCAGTCTAATGGGATCTGCAGTGAACAGCGAGGCTGATCCAGCCCCGCAGCTTCCACATCCAGGAGCGGTTCCAGTGAAGCTGCCTGGTGGAAATGAGGGCAGAGGGCAGGGGCACCCACCTGCCTCCCCAGGGACAGAGTGGAGGAGCTCCCCAAACACCCAGGTGCCCCCAGCTGCCAGCAGCTCCAGCCTCTTCTAGCGAATGTGAAAGCACAAGCAGGGTAAATGGGCTGGGACTGCAGGGAGGGGAAGCCAAGCCCTCCAAGGGCCTCCCTCCCACATCCGCCACATGCCGTCACTGCCTGGGTGTCAGAGTGCCCAGCCCTCACCAGCACCCAGATCTGTTCTCCTCCCTGGTTTCCTGACTAAATATAGACAGGTCCATGTCTGCCACTCGACTGTTTTACAAATTAAATTTACCAAACAGGTGATTTTTTTTCACCCCATAACTCCACTGTATTTCTCCTTTCCCAGGTCTCCTTCCCCTGGTGCTGCTGGTGGTGAACAACTGACACTGCCTTCATCTCATCATCATCCTCAACCCCTACAATGCCTGGTGGTTCCTCCCCAATGTCCTGTGAGAAATGAGCTCCAGGTGAGTCCTGGTTCCATCCCGCAGGAATCTGGAGGGTCTCCAGGACCTGCATACCCATCCAGCTCCCTAACAGGCTATTCCTGGCACAGACTTCCCATCTCTCCCCTGCCTAGGGGACAATGTCAGAACCTCTGATGTGGACACTAAACCCTCTACCTGCTGCTGCAGTGTCAGTTTGGCCACACTGGTGGCCCAGCACACTGTGGAGGTGATCCAGGAGGTGTCCCACACCCCGTGTGGCACCAGGAGGTGGGGGCCTGGGGATCCACCCCCAGTGCTGAATGTGTCCCTCCCTCTCCCATCTGAGTCCTTGCCCTGGATAACAGCAAAGCCCCTTGACCTCAGATCCCCAGAGAAGCTGGTCCTGGCACTCACACAGGAGCATCTCCAGAGTGAGCCCAGGGTGGAGCAGAGCACAAAGCTGGATCAGCATCTCCCTCACTGTGAACCCTGAAGTAGAGTGGTGGCCATCATACCCCCACTGTACCACAGCTCCAACTGTGGGGTCCCCAACCTGCAGGAGTTGGGCCAGAGCCCACCTCTGTCCCAGCAAGGAGAATCACAGAATCCCAGAACAGTTTGGGTTGGAAGGGATCTTAAAGATCATCTCATTCCAAGTCCCTGCCACGGGCAGTGACACCTTCCAGTAGTCCAGATTACTCCAAGCACTGGCCTTTGAAAGCCTGGGCCTGGCAGATAGCCATGCTCACCTAACTCAAAGTGTTCATGGAGAGGGTGCTCTGTCTCCAGTGCCCATCACCCCAATTTCAGGACTGCTGCACCTGCCCCCAAAACATAACCCCAGTGTCCCTCATCTGCTTGCAAGTTGACTGGGACAACAACCCCCACACCCTCATACCTGAAGGGAATATTTTCCTCACAGATAAGTCCCATGTCCTGTGATCCCCCAAAAATATCCCCCCACCACATTTAACCTCAACACATCAGGCCAGGGCTAGTCAAGACACCCCTTCAGCAATGCCACCATGACCCAGCTGTGCCCCAGGGCTGAATCCACCTCCTTGTTCAGCACACTGCTGTTTGCTTCCTTACCCTCAGGGACCTTTGAGTCTTCTGGGAAGGAGGGCTTAAGGAGATTAAGGTCAGGAAACCCTCAACACCCACCAGCACCTCTCAGGCTTTTGGGAACTCTATGCCTATACCACCACTGCGTCCCACAGGTCTTTGAAAGCTCCTGTTGGCTACTGAGTGTTCCCTCCATGCCACCACCTGGCTGTGGCTCTCACAGGTATTTCCATGTCTGTTCACCACCACCTTCAGCAAAACAACAGATCAGGGTACAATAGCACAAAACCACGTGAAATGGGGGAGGGCCCCTGATGGCTTTTCCCCCTTGCCATAAACACCTCCCCATCCCCAAGGATTTCCCCAGACAGTCCATCTATGAGCCCTGGAAGGCACCTTGGGGGTGCAGGAGCAGGCACAATCCTCCTGCAAGGCCCCCAGCACAGCTTCAAACACGGTGCTGAGTGCCAGAGGAACCACAGCCAGAATATGCCCAAAAATGCAATGAATTCTCTGAGAGACACTGGGCTCCTCCCCACACCCTGCCACCACCTCAACTACCTTTCCACCAAGCAGGGTACACCAGCTGGCCCCTTGGTGGCCAAATGCCAAAGGAAAAAGCCCAAGGCAGAGTAGTGCTGAACCCCACAGGGACCCAAAGGCTACCTCCAGTCATCGGCCCAGCACCACTCATCTCACTGGGACCTGTTTTGCATTAGTCCTTGCACCAGCACTGCTGCCACCACCCCAAAAATCAACTCCCCACCCAAGAACAGGACCCAGAGGAGGGGGAATCACCTGCCTGTTTGAATAACCTCACCTGGAAACCCCAGAGCCGCCCCAGAGAGGGAACCTGAGTGAGGGTGAACCCACAAACCCAAGACTGCAAAAGACAGCACCCTCATGATCGACCTCCACCCTATCTCGGCAATAACATAATAAATATTAAAAGAGCAATCAAGGAGGCACTGCTCTATTCATAGCATGCCCTGACCCACCAGCAGCAGCACCACGCTGAAACCCCTGCAGCAGGAGTTTCAGGCTGCCTATCACCAGGAGCCTGAGGTTTACAGGATTGCCTGCAGAACTAAGAAACGGTGAAGACCTGGTGCTGCAAGACATACTCAAACAAAAGTGGTATTGGTAAGAAAACAAGGCTAATTTTATCCCTGAAAACGCTATGAATGTTTCATTTATGGTCCCAGTAGAAAACAGTGCGCAGCTACCCAGAAAACAGAATCGTTTTTCTCCTGGAAAGCTCCAAGTACACCCAAATTCCACCACACATATGCTTGAAGGCATCATAGCGGCCGTCCAGGCCCAGGCACCGCGTGTACCTCATGGGGCTGGAGACGCGGTCGCACATACACGAACACAGGCAGCGGCAGCTGGCGGAAGAGAGACCCCTGAGGGGTAGGGGGAGCACAGGGACACAGCCAGGCCCAGCGCGGCCCCGGGCCAAGGCAAACTGCCCCCTCAGCTCCGCCTCCCCAGCCGCCACTGCGCCGCGCCTGCGCCCGAGCCTTTTATACCTTCGCAAGCACCGCGAGAGTATCGCCGCGTTCCCACGCCTGGCCCCGCCTCTTCCGCTGGGAGCCAATGACAGAGAGGGGCCGGAGGGGCGGGGCCAACTCTCCGCGAGGGGCGGGGCGTGGCCGGGCTCGAGGCGGCTGCGCGCGGCGCAGCGGCGTCTCTTCAATGGGGCCGCGCGCGCGGCGCCAGGTGCGTGCGGGGCGCGCGGGGGCGGGGGGGCGGGCAGGGCGCGGTTGCCATGGAGACAGCGGGGGGGAAGCTGTTGCCATAGCGACGGGGGCCGCCATAATGGGGGGGGGTCCCATGGCCGCCGGCCTGAGGGGACGGAGCGGCCTGAGGGGAGATCAGGGGGGCCGGGAAACCTCTGGCAGCGGCGGGCGGCCCGGCTGTGACTGGCTCCTGCCGCGCCATCGCCCTCTATAAAAGCTCGTTTTCATTGATGTTTCCCCTTGGGAAAGGAGCCTCGGTCTTCTCCCCGCCTGCTGAATCCCCGTGTTGTTGCTTTTTCCGCAGGTTTAGCGAGGAGGGCACAACGGAGAGGACAGGTAAGGGCTCGAGTAACCCCGAAGGTGTGACCCCCTCTCTCCCTGCTTCCCTTTCCCGAGTCAGTCCTGGAAAGCCAGCGTGCTTCCGTGGGAGTCTGGGGGATCCAGAGCTCAGCCAGGCTTTGCTGTGTCACTCCCCCTCATTCCTCATGGAGCACGTGGAGAATCACAGCGTTGAATAAAAACCTCTGGTGTGTTTTGACTCGCATCCAAGGAGGCTGAATCCTGTGTTTCTGTGGCTTGGACAGGAGCAGGGCTTATCCTCGGTCCCATTGTCACTGGAGCATGTGTGTTTCTAAGATGGTTTTGATCCAGCTCCAGCGCAGCTCCCACATGGAGGGATAGGCTTGGGAATTGGCCAGGGATAGCTCAACTTGTAGCTGAAACACAGTGACTTTTAAACTATCCTATCCCAACACCTTAAAGCCACTGAATTGAGAAAGAAGCTGGGAATTACATCCTTGCTGGTGGCAGTTCACAGCACCCAAAAATGGATGAGCAGTAGGTTTGTGCTTGTTTCTTTGCCCATCTTCCAGCATGGAACTGGATCACTTGGCTTCGATTTTAAACATCTGGGTATAGCTTTAGTTGAGTGTTGGGTGCTGAGCATGGAGATGGTGTCAGTCACAACTTCTCCATCAAGTGGGGGAGAAAATGTTCCATTAATTCCCCATTTTGGTTCTGCAGGTTGGACTCTGGTGTTGACTGTGTGGTGTGGTCGTGTTTTGCAGAGAGGTTTATGTAAATACACACCCTGTGTGAACCTCGGCCTTTTTTTGACACACATAGTGTTCAGGTGTTTGCTTTTACCTGGGATACACCTTCGTATTTCCAACGTTTCTGCAGCTGGATATGTCTGTGTCACACAGGGTTTACCCAGTTTTGGTGACTTGAGCACAGTTTAAAGCTGAAATCTGGAAGGCTTTAGGATAAATTAAGGGATTTCTGTGGTGTGGAGGAAGAAAGAGAATGCAGCAATCCCACATTAGTATCCCCGATAAAAGTGATGGAGACAAGGCTGGGACAGGGGAACAGGACAGCTGAGCCAGGAATCCATGGAGTGTTGTGTTTACAGTCTTCAGCTCCCTGCACTCTAAATAGTTGGAAAGTTCCCAATGTCTGAAGAAGGCTGGAGAGACATTTCTCATCTTGTGCCTGTGGCTCCCTCTCCTCCGTGGCACCTGTGTTCCCAGGGGGAGCCTGCACTACCTGGTGTGCTTTTTTCCTGTGGCAGGGTCATGCTCTGATGTAATTCCATTTAATTTTGGCTACCTCAGCTGTGCCAGTGTGATCCATCCCCCTGGGGAGCAGAGCTTCTTCCCAGTACTGAAAACCAGAGGTTTCTATTTCTTGGCTGAATCCCCATGAATTCTTTTTAAGACCAGTAATAACTTTTTTGGAACTAGGCTGTATTTATAATGGGGTTTTTGTTCCTTTATGGCTCTTTGCACTAAACCTAAAGGTTGAAGGTCATTATATCACAAAAACTTACAAGGTGATTATAATTCCAAGAGGTGTTTTTTCCTAAGTTTAAAATTACTTTTGAAATGTCATTTAGAGGCACTTAAAATTGATTTGATGGCTCAAATCCTGCTGTTAATAGCATGGGAATGTGCAGGGTGAGCAAGAAGGGAGCAGTGCTGAAGCAGGTAGAAGCAAACAGGGGAGTTCCTAGGTGGGAGTTTACAAACAGCCTCGATATTCAAGGCTCAGCTGATGATTCACAACACAAAGATAATATAAGCTTAAATTATATCTAGTTTAGAAAATGAGGAAGGATTTAACTTCCTGTAGCTCTGCTGCTGCAGAGGGGCTGAGGGCAGACCCAGCACCTTCAGAAACTCAAACTTCCCTCTGAAACACTCCAGTTATCAATTGTTAGTCCCTGGCTCGTCTAAAGCGTTTTTGCACCACTAAATAAAATCTGGCTGGCTTTGTGGAAGCAGCCTTCCCTTCTAGAAAACTCAGCTAATCCAAAAGGAGGGATGGGAGCCTCCTGGGAAGGAAAAAGAGGGTTTTCCTCCCCCTTTATCCTGACCGTGCTTGGCTGCATTCACTCAGCTGGGATTTGAGAGTGAATCTGACAGATCCTGTGTTCAGCATGTCCTCCTGTCTTCCTGAGAATCACAGCTTTGGTCTGTGCAGGTGTAACCCCCCAAAACAGTTCACCATGAGGCCTGACAGATTGCAGGAATTCAGAGGTGATGAGGCTGCAGAGGTTCATTGTCAGAACAGCACTGAAGTGCTCCAGGGCTCAGTGTGGGTTGGAAAAATACAGGGTACAATATTCACAAGAGTGTGTGATGCAGAAGCCCTGCTTGGCATGCACAGAGTCAGGAAAACCAGATTTCTCACTTGCTATAGACCTTTTGTCCAAAATCTGGGCCCTACAGTAAGGCCCAGTAAGATAAAAAGGT
Organism: Parus major; assembly: GCF_001522545.3. Lineage (NCBI taxonomy): Eukaryota > Metazoa > Chordata > Aves > Passeriformes > Paridae > Parus > Parus major. The sequence continues at coordinate 5,247,732 of NC_031792.1, read as the reverse complement.
GATTATATGAAATGATGTGTTCAGTAATGTTTCAGGAGGTAGGTGGTGAAAGCCAGCTCTCTGAGGTGTTCTCCTGTTGTTACAAGGTTTTGTTATTGAGCAGCCTGGTGTGGTGGAAAGTGTCCCTGCCCACAGCAGGGGTGGAACAACACGAGTTTTTAAGGTCCTGTCCAGCCCAAACCATTCCATAATGCCATTGTATAAAGTTTTCCAAAGGGGTCAGAAGGTAAAGGCTGCACACACATCGTGTCTGGCAGTGTCACTTTGCCCTGTTCTCATCATCCAGCAATGAAAGGTGGTGGTTTCCTAGAACATTGGCTGGTTTCTCACATGATCCATGCCAACATTTGCAGCACAGCCGAGGTGTCCTGCCTGGAGAAACCTGCCCATTGTCACCTGCTGTGCTGCTGGGGAGCAATCACAGCATCTCATCTCTAGGACAAGCCCTCAGATCTCCCTGAGATGGAAAAACCTGCAAAAACTCTGTGATTTTGGGTCAGCAGCTCTTCCTCAGCATTTCCTCTGGCCAAAAGCCTTTGTTTAACAGAGTTTTTGTTGGACTCTTCATAACAATTGGCAAGGAAAAAGCAGAGAAGGGTGAACAGTTCTGTTAATTTTCATTCCCTTTTCATAGACTTATTTGGGAGAAGCAGAGTGGGGAGGACTGCATGCTGGCAGAGCTTTTGTATTTTATGTCACAGGCTGTTGAAAGAGTTCTCAAATTGCACTTCCTTTCCGTGGGCTTTAAGGTCATTTCCCAGTGCTTGCAGATGCATGGCGGGCTGGGAAACCCTTCTCTCATCACCAGGGAATGAAATGCTCTCCCTGGCTTTTTGGAGCCAACAAAAATCTCTTTGTCTTCTCTTCCCTCCCACTGTTTCCCAAGCAGCAAGTTTGCTGACAGGCCTTGATGGGAAGGGGGGAGTGTAGCTCCAAGATCCAGGCTTTCTGGGAAAATGATCAGCTGAGGGGAAATGAAGGGTCTGGCAAACTGTGTTCTGCTGAGGCAATCACACCTGGGCAAAACAGCCAAGGATTTTATGGTAAAAGAGGTTAAGAAAGTGGATGAGACTGTGGGACAAAGTTCAGAGACAAAAACATGCAATTCTCAGCCCAGAGGTGATCTTGGAGTGATAACAAGCCTGGGATTTATCCACCAGTGCAAAGCTGGTTCTGTAAAACCTTGTTGTCCATGTGCAGTGACTTTACTTGTGGTGATTTGTCTACTATAGAAACTGGATGGCTTCTACGGTGAGCCTGGACAAGGAAACATTATTGGAAGATGGAATGCCACCTGCAAAAAAGCCCAGGTAAATTTAATTACACTCCAGTGCATTTTGTTCTAACAAAAGCCTTTTCCTTTGCCTTGCATTGTTCTTTAAGGATTGTGACCCCTGGCACCTGCAGCTGTTTTGCTTCCTGATCCAAGAACGGCACACTGGCTTCTGGCCATGCCCTGGTCTTTCCTGCTGTTTGTAGAACAAACACCTTCACACCCAGAATGTACTTTTTTGGGGTTTTAACCCTCAGCCAGGGGATGGGGTTGCACTCAGAGCTGTATTTTACTGTTCTGTCTCCATGGTCCTGTCCACTCACAGTGTCAGGGTGGTTATGCTTCTTTGCTTGAGTTGAATGGTGGTTTCCAGGAGGATGGGGAGTTACTCAAATTAGTATGATTGAACTGCCTGTAAAGGCTAAATAGTTCACTCTGAGGCTCCCTGTGCTCAGAAGTAGCTGGTATTACAGTTCTGTGAGTGGGGACCTGACTGGTGAATAACTCTGTCTGAGTCTGAGACTGTGGCTGTTGCAAGCTCAAATGTTCTTGTGAACAAGCAACTAATTCATCTGGGGGTTATCTCCCACTAATTTGATTTATTTGCAGGTTCTGGAGGGCTGCAGGATAGTTCTGTATGGTCTTGTGGTTGATCAGTAACCCTGGAATGTGCAGAAAAGACACTGGGAGATGATTTCTTTCCTTGCTCAGGATATCAGGGTCGAAACAAGTGCATTTATCAGCAGGGAACAGAATGCCTCTTTCAGGCATGCAGGACATTAAGACTTAGGTATTCGTTATTACTTTGGATTTCAGTCCCTGTATTTCCAGTGTGTTTTTATATTAGTTCATTAGCATAAATACTAATTTATTCCTCACACAAGGCTTCCAGTCCTCAAATGAAACCCCATTTATTAGCAGTAACAGTGAAGCCCTCCTCAAGGGAAGGATTAACAAGTCTGTTTTCATAGGCAGGAGCTGAGGGAAGGCACAGTTCCATCTGTGTGGTGTTGGTTTCCTTTCCCCTTCTCACTAAATATCACGTGTTTGCTGATAAAGCCCATTTCTTCCATACAAGCTGCTTCCCTGGGCTGCTGCTCCAACCCTGGGAAGCTGCAGCAGGTCCTTGCTGCAGAAAGCAGCTGGACACCAGGCAAGGCAAGGCAAGGAGCAGCACATCTGCTTAATAAATTCTAAAGGTCACGTTTAAAAGCACTATGCAGGTGTAAAGCCAGGAAAATTGGGAGGAGGGGAGGAATAAAGAGAATCCAGCCCTGCAGCCTTTTCATGTGACTCTGTATCATCTGGGATATTCCAAAGGATTGGCCTACAGCATCCTGCTGACATTGCAGGCATCACAGAGAAGGGATTGCTGGTACAGCTGAGGGGTTCCTCAGCAAACAAGGGCTGGGCACCTTCAGGACAGAGCTAGGAGGAAGCCTTCCTTTCCTTTTCTCTGTGATGGGATAAATGGAGATGTTGTCTCCAGGCCCCTGTTCTGCACCTTGTTTAAACCAGGTTTCATTTCCAACCTGCACAGGATCCGATGCATGTTTTGTCTCGGGACATAGAGTGTGTGTGTGTCTCATTCTCTAGTGCTCACCACACCTTTCCCATGCCCTCCAGCCTTCCGGTAACCTTTATTAATAGACTTCCCTTATTCCAGATTTGTAGTGGACTAGCTTTGCTGCAGAAGCACCCCAGAGCATCACTGACTTCCCCAGTAACCATCCTGGTAACAGATTTGATTCCCAAAAATGCTGTAATTATGGACCTTGCATTGGGAGTGTTTGTGCTGCTGATCCACGCAGCTGCCTGATGTCTTTTAAGGATACCAAGCTGCTCCTCTCATGCTCTGTTTATCAGAGAGCCTCAATAGATATTTGATTCAAAATTTAGGCACAGGCTATCTCCCTCTCCCTCAGTCTGTGTGTGCCACCACCCCAGACACCCTTCCACTCATGGTGGTACCAGCTGTGCTCCTTTCTCCTTTTGCAGGAAGCTGTTGCCAAGCCTCAAAACCAAGAAGCCTCGGGAACTTGTATTGGTGATTGGGACAGGAATTAGTGCTGCAGTTGCTCCCCAGGTCCCAGCACTGAAGTCCTGGAAGGGGCTGATTCAGGCCCTCCTGGATGCTGCTATTGACTTTGATCTCCTGGAAGATGAAGAGAGCAAACGGTTCCAGAAGTGTCTTCATGAAGACAAGAACCTGGTTCATGTTGCCCATGACCTTATTCAGAAGCTGTCTCCGGTCAGTGTGCTTGATCTGGGCATAGGATTTGGCTTTTGGAAATAGCCAGGTTTGGTTCTCCAGCAATAGTGCCCCCATCCCAACAATTCCTTTAAGTACAGGGAACCCCAGTACTGTGCCAGGTGCCTGAGACATAACCCTGCTGTGGATGTGGTTTTTTGGTATTTCACCTGGACCAGGATGATTAAAGGGATGGAGAGCCTTTCTATGAGGAAAGGCTGAGAGAGCTGGGATTGTTAAACCTGGAGAAGAAGGCTTGACCTAATTGTGGCCTTCCAATACCTGAAGGGAGCTGACAAGAAAGATGGAGAGAGACTGTGGACAAGGGCCTGGAGTGACAGGACAAGGGGGAATGGCTTCACACTGCCAGAGGGCAGGGTTAGATGGGATATTGGGAAGAAATTCTTCCCTGTGAGGGTGGTGAGATTACCCAGAGAAGCTGTGGCTGTCCCATCCATGGGAGTGTTCCAGGGTGGAGAGGCCTGGAACAACCTGGGATAGTGGAAGGTGCCCCTGCCCATGGCACAGGGACATATGTGCTGAGATAAAACATGCTGTTTAGAGCCATAGAGTGGGCTTGAAGCTGCTTCCCAACCCAAACCAGTCTGGGATTCTGTGATCCTATGACTGTGCTGAAGGAGAGCACCTACTCTGGTGCAGCCCTGCAAGGACCCAGAGCTTTGCAGGGTGCTGGGGAAACGTGGGTGGTTTTTCATGGAGTCATTTGGCATGAGATGTTAAGGGGCTGGGCTTTGATCTCAATCTGTCTCCCCTTCTCAGCGCACAAGCAACGTTCGCTCAACCTTTTTCAAGGACTGTTTATATGAGGTGTTTGATGACCTGGAATCCAAAATGGAAGATTCTGGGAAGCAGCTGCTTCAGTCTGTACTTCACTTGATGGAAAACGGGGCCCTTGTGTTAACCACAAACTTTGATAACCTGCTGGAGCTGTATGCAGCACACCAGGGGAAGCACCTTGAGTCTCTTGACCTGACTGATGAAAAGAAGGTAAAAGATTATTATTTCTTTTGTCAGGGACTGTGGTGGTGTGCAGGATGTGCTCCCATGCTGCCTGAGGGTATTGTACTGATTGTAGTGGTTTAACTGGTGGCAGACAAGCTCCAGGCAGAGGCTCTGACTATCCAGGGCAGCAAGCAGAGGAATGAGGAGGAACGCTCCTTTCTGGAACGCTGGTTTGCTGGCTGCCATCCAGTGCTCAGGAGGAGTCCTTAAGCCTGCTATTCCTTTGATCTCTGTCCTTGAAACTTCAGGCTTGGCCTTGCTTCCACGTAAGGCTTGGGTTGATGTTTCTAACCAGTATGGGAAATTCCACATGAGATGCAAAGCTGAATTTTTATTTTTATAAGGTGCTGCAAAGTGCTTTTTTGATGGGTCTTCAGGGCTACAGCTTTCAAGGCTTTCCTCTTGCCCCGTGTCCTCTTCCCTGCAATGGCTGGAATGGTTCCTCCTGTTGCACTCTCAGAGTTGCTCTCTTCATGCCAACATCCCTCCTCCTGCCCCAGTCAGGCTGTGAAACCCTGCCCACCTCATCTCTCCATCGAGGGTTTTACTGGTGGGGAGCATCTCATCCTTCTGATTGCATGTTAAACACCCCCAATGTGTGTGTCTTGTGCAGTCCTTGCTCTCTTTTCATTCTCATTTCTGTGCTGCACATTTCCTGTGTGACCTCTTAATCTACATGGCTGGAAGTACTTACAGTGTTACAAATAAGCATTCTAATTATTGCAGGCTTAAATGAGCTGAGGTCTGCAGGAGTAAACCGAGAGCCTCAGAAGCTGTCTGAAATGGAGGTCAGCTCAGCTGGTGACTCCCTCAGAGCTAGTAGGGGCCACAAAACAAAACTTGGTGGGCATGAGAAACATGCTGACGTAGGATTTGTAGGTTTTTTTCCCCTTTTTCTGGTCAATCTGGCATTTTGATTCAGTCTTCTCATCACATTCACCAGTCAGCTGAATTGTTGACCCAAATGAGCAGCACAGTGCTGCAGGCCATAGTGTAGAGGCTGATGGTGGAGAGAGGATGAGGAAGAAGGAGCCTCTTTGGAACACTTCTCCAAAACGTTACATTTAGCAGTGCTGTGGTAGCCAATGTGATGCACTCACTGACATTGCTGTGGGTTTGTGTTGTGCAGGTGCTGGAGTGGGCACAAGAGAAGAGGAAGCTCAGTGTCCTGCACATCCACGGCGTCTACACCAACCCCAGCGGCATCGTCCTGCACCCGGCCGGCTACCAGAACGTTCTGCGCAACACCGAGGTCATGGTGAGCCACGCTGGGCCCAGCTCCTGCAGCTGCAGCTCCCACTGGGCCAACCTCACATAGGCTCAGCTGGGTTCAGACAGCTTCACAGAGGGTGGGGGAGAATTACATACGGGAGATAGGAGGGGTGAATTCCCTAGCCTGCTAAGGTGCTGGAACACTCCCACACCTGCTGAAGGATGGCACTGCTGCAGAGCCTCCCCAGGGATAGGGCAGGTGCTGTCTCTTGTGAGGATGAAGCTCACCTTGACCAGGAACATCTTTCCTTTTCTTAAAGCGAGAGATTCAGAAGCTGTATGAAAATAAGTCCTTCCTCTTCTTGGGCTGTGGTTGGACAGTCGATGACACCACGTTTCAGGCCCTGTTTTTAGAGGCTGTCAAGCACAAGTCAGACCTGGAGCACTTCATGCTGGTGCGAAGGGGGGATGTGGATGAGTTCAAGAAACTCCGTGAGAACATGCTGGACAAAGGGATCAAAGTGATTTCCTACGGAGACGAATACGCTGACTTGCCCGAGTACTTTGAGCGGCTGACAAGCGAGATTGCCATGCGGGGCCGCACAGGTACCAGGGGCTGGGGGACCCTTGGCTGTCACCATGCAGAGTAGACAGGGTTAGTAACCCCTGTTCTCCATGCTATATTTATATAGATCCATATATATATATATATATATATATCCAGATTCCTGGAGCCATTTTTTTTAAAAAGAGCAAAAGTGTCTCTAAGGGTAGCTGGATTTGTGGGTTGCTTTTCTGAAATT
>NC_031792.1:5210324-5241070 GCF_001522545.3 Parus major | reverse complement strand
ACCACCTCATCTGGACGACTACCATCACCCTAACAGGGTTCCAGGCTGTATTCTGACTCTGTCAGTGTTTTTGATATTATTGCATTTATTTTTTTTATCATTTTCCTATTAAATTATAATTCTGACTTGCGATCTCTCACTGGTTTGATTTCAAACTAGTACAGTTTTACCAGTTTAAACAGCTGTGCTGCTTCCCACGCCTGCAAACTTTGTTTTTCATCTGCAGCTGTTTGTTCCCTTTTTAGTGAAGGGGCATTTAGCGTCACTGACCCTCCTGCTGCTCAGCCTGAGCCAATATTTTTATACAAGAGGTATCACTAATAAATCATAAAAATGGGGGAAAGTGGGTTCACTGGCCAGAGCCTTGCTGGCAGGTATTCTGAGGGTTAGCCCAGCCAGGAAAGCCTGTGTGAAACTGCCACATGGCAGCTGGTTCTCCACCTGACACCGGTCTCTGCTCTGTCCCAGGTGTGCCCAAGGAGGGGCAGCAGCTGAACGGCTCTGCTGTTGCCCACGCCGAGGTAAAAGGTAAGGAAGGCTCTCTGGAGCTGTGAGGCTTCACCCTGTGTTGCTCTCTGGAGTCTCAGGGAGGTTTTCAGCCTTTGCTTCCACACAGGATGCAGCCCCTGAGCCTCAGCCCGGCCCAGGCCCTGAGCCCTGGCAGGGGCTCCTGGGACAGGCCCAAGCCAGGCCCGCAGCCCTCAGAGGGGCTGGAACCCACCACTGTCCACTGCTGTCCAGCACCAAGCCAGGACCCTTCCGGCAGGGAAGAGGCCAGGACAGAGTCTCCATGGATGAACACCTGGTCTAACATAGTTAATTGTGGTTTTACTGGGGCTGCATGTGCCTGTGGAGTGCAGCGTCCCCCAGGGAGCTGCAACCTCCTCTAACTTCATACCTAGTGCTTTTATATTCTGTATTTCAATTAAAAAATGAAACTTGAGCTTTTTTTTTTTTTTTTACTGGAAGCTCTAGTTTTCTAGTCCTGTCTTTTTACTGTACAGTATTTTATATGTTGAAGTTGTATTAAAGGCCTGCTCACTGAACTTTGGCTACTGTATAATTTAAAGGCTCTTTCACACTGGCGGGAGTTCATCTCCCCCAAACCCAGTAGGAAACAGGTCCTGGCTGGAGGCAAGTTATTCATACACAGAGAACAAATTATGAAGTTTATTTAATATAAATTATGTCTCTTAGCAGACAGCATTCAATTTATTGCACTATAGCACATCTGCAATACAGAGCTACAAGACATTGTCAGAGAGGTTTGTATTATTCAGTGTAGCACTTCCGACCGGGATCAAGAGGCACTCGGAGGGGGGAGAAAGGGTGCAGGAAAGCAGCAAGCAGCCACCATTCTCTTCCAGTATTCATGTGGTTTGTTTTGTTTTTCCTTTTTACTAGCAAATAATGCCAAGACCAGTGGGTAGGAGCCAGGCAGGGCACGCTGCCTTCCTCCTCTGGACCTGGCTGCTGCAGCTCTCCAGCTCCTGCCCAAATCCGTGGTGTCTGGGGACCCTGCTCCAGAGTCCGGGTGAGGACAGATAAGGGGGACTTTAAGGCAGTTTAGCATGTCCCCTCCAGCCCAGCACAGGCCATCACCTTTTTTGGTTTATCAGCTTCAGTGGAGCGGCCATGGGCAGCGACATTAACAGCCAGATCTAATGCTGCCCCTAAGCCCAAGTCCCTCCTGTCTCCTCCCTAAGCTGGTCAAAAAATCAAAAGCAGCTCAAAAAAAAAGCCTTCAAACCCACCAAAAAGCACAGCAGATCCTGGCACAGCCCACACCCCCCCCGTGCAGCACGAACAATACAAAGCTCTGGATTCGGCCTCCCCGCAAGGGAGCGTGCGTCACTGGACACGGAATGGAGGAACCCAGGGAAGGGCTTTTTCTGGATAAAATGGGGTTTATCCAAAAAAAGTACTCCTCATGCTGCTATTCCTCCATTCTGTTCTGCACTACACGGGAAAGACTAGTTGGTGACAGGGTAAAGCAGGTTCTTCTGGGACATCTGCACACAGCGATTTGGTGTTTAGGCCTTCATGAGCGCTGCGACCACGGCCTTGGCGTTAAGGCTTCGCAGATCACAGTAGGTTTGTCCGGTACCAACGAAAACGATGGGCTTGCTCGTGATGTAGGTCATGGAGATGGCAGCACCCACCTGCCAGGAACACACAGCACCATGAAACCCAGTGCTCCCCCTCAGGGAGCTCATCACTCATCCCCCACGTGTGGAAACCAGACTTATAAATTAGGGTTCAATGGCTTAAATGCAAGAAGAAAGTGCAGGAGTGCCCTGTGTTTGACAATTGCCATCTCTCCCCTGCAGTCACCATCAGGAAGTTCTGTGCAGTCACCTCAGCAGCCTCCTTACCTTGTCATCGATGGTATCGAACTTGGTGAGGACGATCCCATCGATGAGCCGTGGTGTCTGGGCCATAGAGTGATCAGCCAGGGCCTTGTTGAACTTGACCTGAGGGAGAAAAAAGATCCAAGAAAAGCATTTGTGGTGCTGCCACCATCCAATTCTCAGGTAAAACCTACAGAAATGGGTTCTTTTCCCTCTTGGTCTCTCAGGAACAAAGCCTCCACACTCACCAGCTGATCCACAGCCTCGTTTCCCACCAGTGCTTCCCCAACAAACAGGACGAGGTCGGGAGCGTTGACAGCAATGAGTTTGGCCAGTGCTGTCATCAGGGGTGCGTTGTCCTGCATGCGTCCCGCCGTGTCCACCAGCACCACGTCAAAGCCCTGGTTCCGAGCTGGGGAAGGGAGGCGGCATGAAGGACGGTGCTGCCCCAGCACCGCGCCAGCCGCCCCCGGCTCTGCACATACCGTAGGAGATGGCCTCCATGGCGATGCCCGCAGCGTCCTTGCCGTATCCCTTCTCGTAGAGCTGCACCATGGTGCGCCCGCCGTGGCTCTCCGGAGGGTGCAGCGCGTTGAGGCGGCGCGTGTGGGTGCGCAGCTGCTCCACCGCTCCCGCCCGGAACGTGTCGCAGGCGGCAATGAGGACGCTGAAGCCGTTCTCGATGAGCCAGAACGAGATCTGCAGGTGGCAACAGATCAGAAAAGCCCGTGAGTAGCTGCACAGCCTGACCCCATCACCCCGGTCCTGTGATCAGGATCCTGTCCTACCTTGGCCAGGTTGGTGGACTTCCCGACACCGTTGACACCACAGAAGGTTACGACGTAGGGCCGGCGATGGCGCTGGGCATCCATGACATCACGGAGCACATCCACACGGCGCTGGGGCTGCAGGATCTGCACCAGGGCCTCCTGCAGCGCCTGCTTCACTGTCGAGGTTACCGCTGGGAAAAGGGGACAGAAGGACATGTCACACATGGGGAATATCCCTGAGCTCCAAACCACAGGCAGGATGCCACCTGGACACTTACTGGTGAACGTTCCCATCACCTTCCCTTCCAGTTTCTTGGCCACAGATTCACAGAGCTGCACTGCAATCTCAGCTGCCACATTTTTAGCTTTGAGGAAGACAGAGCAGGGAGTCAGTGCTGCTGAGAAGGTTATGCAAGTCCTACATCAGTGTCAAGGGAAGGATGGAGTTGGAGTGCAGGATTCCCACTAGGCCTGACTGCTGCCCCCCTTTTGTGCAGGGCTCCCCAGGGGTGAGACAGGAACCCACCACAGTTCCTGGGAGCGAAAATATCCCAAACCATGGGCACTACCCACACTGGGGCCTACCCAACAGAGCACAGGGAACCGCCACTAATCCCTCATACCACAGATCCAGACATACCAATCAAGTGATCCTTCATCTTCTCCAGCACAGGGTCCATGTCCTCTCTGGTCAAGCTCTTGGAACCCACCAGTCCTTTCAGCATGCCAAACATGCCCCCCAGGCCACCCTTCTTCACACTGTGGAGACAGAAGAGTCACACTGAGGTTTGATCATCTGCAAAGATGGTCAGATGCAGAAGGACTTTTCCTGAGCAGACAAACACATCAGTTTGTGCTTCCTGCATTACTGGTTAGACTGGAACAGGAGTTACAGGAGAGAAATCAAGAACCATGTGACAAACAAGGGCTGTGGGAGCCTCTTACCTGGGTTTTGAAGGGTTCTGGACAACTTTCTCCTCTTCAGCTTCATCATCACTCTCATACTCCAGGTCATAGAGGCGGCCAGGCTCCCGGTTTTTGTCCCCCAGGGCCTGTGAGGGGAAGAATCAGCTTTATGGGCTGAGTGCCACGATCCTTGCTTCATGTTTCTTCATGATCCCTTCTCATCCAGGCACAGAGACTGGGCTGGGTTCATAATGCCCAGCTGATCCCAGAGAATGCACAACAGCAGATGGAGCCTGGCTTTTCCTTACCATGTCAGGGTCAAACTCCTCCACAGGACAAGCCTCCGCGCTGCCATTGGTAGCGGAATTACTGTAATCAAGTACTTTGGCATTAGAGTTCCCCAGATCCCACACCCGGGGCTTCTTCCCCTTCTCCTTCTGTGCATCGGGTTTTGGAGATCTGGTGGAAGAAAAAACAGAAACACACTGTGTTCAGTTCAGGGAAACAGCAGCCTTCAGCTCCTTAGGAGATGTGAAAAATAAAAGCTTGGATTACCCAAAAAGGCAGAAATCGACCAATCCAGTCTCCAGAATTTATTTATCTGAACTTTAGCCCTGTATGGCATCCCTTCCCCTTAAGCCAGGTATCAATGCACTGCTGCTGTCTGCTCAGTAAAGATAGGTCTGGACCTCTCCCAGAGTTTCTGGATCTCCCAAAAAAAGAAAATCAGGTTCTATTACCCCTCTAGGATGCCCAGGTGTCTCCTCCCAGTCTTTTTAGCAAGGAGGGAAATGAGAGAAATAATGCAGGGATTACTTCCAGGGGTCACCAAAAGGAGAGATTCAACCATGACCTAGTTCAAAGCATAGGCAGACCTCATCACAGATGAGGGTGATGCCCTCATCACCTACCTGGACTTCTCCCCAGCTTTCATGTGTCTCCTGAAGAATTCCTCCCGGTTCTTCTGCAGGATTTCATCCTTGGTCAGTTCCTCCTTCTCCCCTGCTGCCGAGAGCTGCTTGTCACTCGCAGATGCTTTACTGGGCACTGCCACAGCTTCAGTTCCTGACAGGAAGAGCCCCAGCACAAGCTCAGTCCAGCTCCAAGTGGATTGGGAAAGCACAGACTACAACACATTGCTCTGGAATATTTATTTCCCTTCCATTTATCTTCCCCATCAACTCACCATCCTTTTTGGAACCTTTGTTCTTCTTGTTCTTGACCTTCTCCTTTGGTTTCTCCCCTCGGGTTTCAATCATACACTTGACAGTCTTCTGGGATTTCAGAGACTGCTCAAATGTCTTCATTACCGTGGGAGCTCGGACTTTGCTGCTCTCCTCTGCATCCCTGCAGGGAGATGACCCATTAGCCTGGATTTCAGCTCTTCCCCCACTCCCATCTCTGCTCAAAACAGAAATTTAAGACAAAACCCAAGCTCTCTACCGAAGGAGGCGCATGAAGTCATCTTTAAAATCAAAGGTGCCATTTAGGAGGCCCAGGGCACCTTTCTGCTGGAACTCGTTGCGGTACTTGTCTCGGAACTCTTTATGGACATCGTCTATCAACTTGTCCACGTAGGTTAGAGTCAGGATCTTCTGGAAGCCCACCTGCCAAGGAACAGGTGCAGACACTGCACTTCCAGCTCACTCAACAGCAGCAAGCAAGCAAAAACCTCTCTGTTTAATTCAGAGTTCTTTAACTTGGGCAAGTTTCAGCCTGCACTTCCTGCTCCACCTTCCCAGGCTTTTTAAATGCTCCCAAAAAGGTGAAGAACAGCCAGAGCTTGGCTTCAACAGGTGTCCCTAACACACAGAGGCAAAAATGACACGTAGGGCAAGGGCAGAAAACCTTTAGCTTATCTGTGGGTCAACAAGGAAGGTTGTATAATAGATTTATGGCCGTAAGGTGCCAGGAAACTGCAAGAGAGAACGTTAAATGTTCCATAAAATGAAAGGAATGACACATTTCTGGCTTTTTTTCCAATAGATCTGGCCAAAGTGAAGTTTTACAAGGCTGCAGCTTCTATTTGAGGTTTGATTAGTTTTAATCCTGTTGCAGATGATTAAAATAAGCTGCTACTGCAGCGTCATTCAGCTGACAGACACCCATGTCCCCCTCTGGGGAGAGTCTGGCTACACTGGGGTCACTGCTCACTCAGCATCCCCTTGAAACGCTCATCACAGCCCCTCGCTCCCCACAATCCCAGGGACAGAGGAGCCAAAGCAGCCTGGGAGCCGAGGTCCAGCCCTATGCAATGCAAACAGCTGTTTGCTCCAACCTCAGCACAGTGGGAACCATTCCCCCTCTTTTCTGGGGGCAATCTCCTCCCTTCAGGTTTGGGGGCCCAGGGGGGGCTGGAGGGCCTGCGGGGGTCACTTACCACAAACACCAGCTCAAACTGGTTGTCCAGTTTGTACTTAAGTGTGAGGGCTTCATGGGTGAAGGAGTTGTTGCCACCTCTCTCCTGGGGAAGAGGAGCTGTCAGAACAGGGGTGCCAACAGCACCCACCATCCCTTCATCCCTGTCCTCCCCCTCCCTGCCATCATCCCTGTCACTCCCCTTTCCCAAAGTCGCCCAGCATCCCTTACACATGACCCCACACACCCGGGGCAGGTGGTCCCATCCATCCCCCTCAGCTGGGTGAGACCACCCACCCTCGGGCTGGTCGTGCCTCTGGGTGGTCCCACCCGTCTCTCTCCTTCCCAAGGTGACGGTCCCATCCACACCCCCGAATGGGTGACCCCACAACCGTCCCCATCCCCTGTGCCGTGTCTGTGTGTCCCCCCAACAGGTGGCCCCACCTGTGTGCCAGCCCTCTCCTGCCCGTCCCCAGGTAGATGGTCCCACTCCGATGTCCCCCGTCCCCACACAAGGCCTCCCATCCACCTCCCCCTCAGCGGGCTGATCCCACTCCCCCAGAGACGCTCATGCCCATGTTTCCCCCGCCCAGGCAGCTCTCCCAGTCCCCGTTCCCCCGCCAGCTACGTGCGCTCACCTGATCTCCCTTCCCAGGTAGATGGTCCCACCCCCCCATCCCCCGCCATGTCTGCAGTCTCACCTCTTCTCCCTCCCCAGGCAGACGGTTCCCACCGCCCCCCTCCCTCACGGCAGCCGGGCTCTCCCACTCCCCCCTCGCCAGCTGTGTGACCCCTACGCAACCCTCCGCCCCCGGGCAGCCGCTCCCGCCCGACCTGCAGGAGGACGGAGCGGATGAGGGCGTTGACGGGGGCGGTGGCGGCGGGCCCGCGCACGCCCTGAAAGCACCAGAGGACGAGGCCGCCCTTGCTGAAGATGGTGAAGAAGTCGAGCATGGCGGCGGCGCCGGGCCCGGCGGGGCGCACACGTCGCTCTGCCCCGCGCTTCCGCCGGAAGCCCCGCCCCCGCCATTGGCGGGACCGCGGCCGACAGGGGCGGGGCCACGGGGCGGGGGCGGGGCCACGGGGCGGGGGCGGGGCCACGCGGCCGAGGGAGGGATCATTCCGTGTGGGGGCGGGGTCATTCCGTGTGGGGGCGGGGCTATGCTGCGGTTGGGGGCGGGGTCATTCCGTGTGGGGGCGGGGCTATGCTGCGGTGGGGGCGCGCGCTGCGCGCGCCGGGACTGGGGAGCTTATGGGGGAGGCCCCCGAGACTGGGGGGGACGCCGGGGGGAACCCCAGAACCGGGGGAGATCCCGGCAGGGGTCCCGGGCCGCCCCCTCCGCACCGCGGCTCCTCTCAGCTCCGATTTCTTCCGCGGTGAGATCCCAGCGGTCCCCGGCACCGCACCGGGGATTTGGGGGGCACGGGGGAAGGGCCGCGGGAGAATTGAGGGGGGGGTCTTGGTGTGGATCGCTGGGAAGGGGGAGGGTGCCAAGTAAATTGGGGTGTCCCAGGGAATGGAGGGCTTGCGGGGTGTGTGAGGATGTTCGGCGAGGTCGGGGGCATTTTCCCGGATGACCCAGGGGGACCTGGGGGGTTCGCAGAGAGGCCTGGGGGGAGTCTGTGGTATCCTGGGAATGTCCTAGAGGGGGCTGGAGGGGTCCCAAGGGACGCAGAGGGTACCGGGGTGCTCCACGGTGGGCTGCCAGCTGTGCCCCCGGGCTCGGCAGCCCCCGTTCCACCGCAGAGCTGGGGCAGACCCTGGAGCGCATGGGACAGACGCTGAGGGATCAGCTGCCATCCTCGGGAAGGCATCCCATTCCGCTGGGGACCCACCCCGACCCCCGGCCCCCCGACGAGGCCGATGTGGTGGTGGTGGGGGGCGGCGTGGTGGGCTGGTCCGTGGCGTACTGGCTGAAGGTGCTGGAGGGCCGGCGGCGGCAGCACGGAATGAAGGTGCTCGTGGTGGAGCGGGACCCCATGGTGAGACACCCCCTCCCAGGGCAGGGTATGGCCTTGGGGACCCCCCTGAACCCCTTGTATTTTGGGGGTGTCCTCTCCTCCAGTATTCCAGAGCCTCCACGGTGCTGTCGGCGGGGGGGATCCGGCAGCAGTTTTCCCTCCGGGAAAATATCCAAATGTCCCGTTTCTCTGCCAGCTTCCTCCGTGACATCAATGTAGGTGGGGTTTTCTGGGCGGGGGGTAATTTGGGGAATCCAGCCCCACCCACTGTGGTACCCCTGTCTCCTTACAGGAGCACCTTGGGGTGCCGAATGAGCCCCCCATCGATATCCAGTTCCAGCCCTCTGGATACCTTTTCCTCGCATCCCCCCAGAACGCTGCTGCCCTGGAGGCCACCGTCCAGTTCCAGAGGTGGGGGACCCACATGGGACCCTCCTGGGGGGTGGTTTCAGGGGCTGGGGATCATCCTGACCCTTCTCCACATGCTGGCCATCCCCAGGGACGAAGGGGCGCAGGTGACCTTGCTGTCCCCCACCCAGCTGAAGGCGAAATTCCCCTGGATAAACACAGAGGATGTGGCTGTGGCGTCCTATGGTATGTGGGAGGATGGGGGAGGGCGTGGACACCCCCCTCAACATCCTTCCTCATCCTCACCCTCCTGGTGCTTCATCCTGGCTTTGATTATGGCAGGGGAGGCCCAGCCCCTCAAAATGCATGCACTGGGGGGGTTACACAGTAGTGCCCTCCCACATTTCCCTGCCCAGGTCTGGAGGATGAAGGCTGGTTCGACCCCTGGACCCTCCTCAACGCTTTCCGGCGTAAAGCCATATCCTTGGGAGTCCAGAGCTGCTCCGGGGAGGTGCGAGGTGAGGGATGGGGGTGCTCAGAGAGGTTTGCCCCCTGCCACCCCCAGGGCACCCCACCTCACCCCAAAACCCTCCAGCTTTTGTCACCTCAGCCAACCACATGATGCCACGAACACCGTCGTCTGCACGCATCAGATACGTCCACGTGAGTGTTTGTGTGGCACCCCCACGCCCCAGGAGCGGCCGTGACCCCCCTGCACCTGTGACCCCCTGTCTGTCCCCCCCAGGTCTACATGCCAGACAGCCTGGAATACCAGCCAGTGGCCTGTGCCATCGTGGTCAATGCCGCGGGCGCCTGGGCTGGGAAGCTGCTGGAGGTGGACGGGCTGCCCAGAGGGCTGTGCCGGCCCCCACTGCCCATCCAGCCCAGGAAGAGGTACTGGGGGGCTCCCAGCAGGGAGAGCTGGGCAGCACCCCCTCTGCTGTGGGTCAGCTCTTGAGGTCAGATGAGGGGCACATCCCAGCAACTCCTTTTTTGGGGTGTATGCCCCTGGTGCTGTTTTGGAGGGGAACTTTAACCCCACCACCCCTGTGTCATGGGGGTCACCTCAGCACTTTTGTTTTGGGAGGTGTCATCCTGGCACCCCTCTGTCTGTGAGGGGGTGACATGAACCCCTGGGTGCTATTTTGGGGGGATCACAGAATGGGACACACATCCCAGCACCCACCACCCTCCAAATTCTGGGGGGGGATGGTGAGCTTCCTCAGTTTATTTGGAAGTGGGGTCTTTCATCCCAGAGCTCCCATTACTCTTCAAGTTCCCCCAGTGTCCCCATTATGCCCCCATACTCCCAATCCCAGTGTCCTCATTTTCCCCCTCAGTGTCACCCATTGCCCCCCAGCCCCAGTACCCACAGTATTCCCCCATTATTCCCCCAGTGCCTGCAGCCCTATTATCCCCATTACCCCACAGTACTTTAATTATCCCCCCAGTGCCCACAGTCCCAGCACCAGTGTGCCTAGAGTGACAGACCCCTCAGTGTTATTTTTGGGAGGGGGACAAACATCTCCACATCCCAGCCCCACCACACTATAGTGGGGGGCAGGGACAGCACCCCTCACGCTCTGTTTGGGGGTTCCCCAGGTATGTGTTCACCTGGCACTGCCCCAATGGCCCCGGCCTCTCCTGCCCCTTCCTCATCGACACCTCTGGTGCTTATTTCCGTCGGGATGGCTTCGCTGGGAATTACCTGGGCGGGATGAGCCCCACCGAGGTGAGCCCACGGGATCCCCTAAGATCATTCACCCCCCTATTCCTTATCAGGCACCTCCAGTTTATCCTTTTCCAGGAGGAAGAGCCGGATCCCAGCGATCTCTCGGTGGATCACGATTATTTCCAGGAGCAGGTTTGGCCCCGGCTGGCTCGGCGTGTCCCAGCTTTTGAATCCCTGCGGGTCCAGGGGTCTTGGGCGGGATACTACGACTACAACACCTTCGACCGCAACGGGGTGCTGGGCCCGCACCCCCGGCTGGAAAACATGTTTTTAGCCGCGGGTTTTAGTGGCCACGGGCTCCAACACGCGCCGGCCGCTGGCAGAGCCGTGGCCGAGCTGGTGATCAAGGGCCGCTATGAGACCCTGGATCTGCGGAGGCTGGGATGGGACAGGCTGGTGGATGGGGAGCCGCTGGAGGAGCACGGCGTGGTTTGATGAGGGCGGGGAGGGGGGAAACTGAGGCACAGCCGTGGAACCCCTCCCCAGGCCAGAGGTTGTGTCCTGTAGGAATAAAATGGATGGATGGATGATGAGTGTGCCAGGGAATTAATTAATGGGGTTCACACCTGCCATGTTCCCTCGAGAAATGCTACCAGCATCCTCCTCAGTACTCTCAGTTCTGAGGTCCCCATTGATGCCCTCCACAACTTCAGTGTCCCCTCAGTACCCTCCATTCCCTCCCAGTATCCCCATTATTTTCCCATACCTGCAGTCCCAGTGTCCCCAGTATCCCACAATGTTACCTATTGCCTTCCCAATTCACCCTAATCCCAGCATCTTCACAGTCACCCATTCCCCCAGCACTCCCATTATCCAGTGCTCCAATCCCCTCCAGCCCCAGTACCCCCATTCCGCTCCTACCCTCCAGACCTTGTGTCCCTTGTTTTCCCCAGTGTCCCCACTAACCCCCATTCCCCCCAGTACTTCCATTATGATCCAGTGCCCTCAATATTCCCTCAGTGCCTCCAGCCCCAGTATCCTCAGTATCCCCACCTCTAGTGCTCTGGTTATCCTCAGCATCCTCTCATATCCCATTATCCGCCCCAGTACCTCCAGCTGCAGTATGCCCATTACCCCACCCAGTGTTCCCATCAGCTCCCCAGTGCCTCCAGTCCAGTACACCCCCAGGGATCCCAGTATCCCCGCAGTGCCCCCAGCCCCAGTCCCCCTGGTATCCCCAGTATCGCCCCAGTGTTCCCAGTATATCCCCAGTGCTCCCAGTATCCCCCCAGTGTTCCCAGTGTCCCCAGTACCCCCTAGTGCTCCCAGTACCCCTCAGTGTTCCCAGTACCCCCTAGTGCTCCCAGTCTCCCCCCAGTGTTCCCAGTATCCCCCCAGTGTTCCCAGTGTTCCCAGTACCCCCCAGTGCTCCCAGTACCCTCCAGTGTTCCCAGTATCACCCCAGTGTTCCCAGTGTCCCCCCGTTATCCCCGTTCCCAATTCCCTTCCCGAGCACGTGGCGCCCTCTGGCGGCGGGCGGCAGCAGCGCGCACGCGCAACCGCATTAGTGGGGGGGTGTCCGGGAGCTGGGCTTTGGCGCATGCGCAGAGGGTGCGGTGGGCGGTGCCGGGGGCGGTGCCCCGCGGGTGGGCGTGGCCCGAGCGGTGGGCGTGGCGAGCGGCGGCGGGCGGGGCCGCGGCAGTGCGTGTGCGCCGTGCGCGCGGCGCATGCGCGGTGGGCGCGGCCGGGCCGTGTGAGCCGGGCCCGTCCCGCCGTGCGCCCCTGGCCCGGCCCCGGTGAGTGCGGGGGGACCGGGGGGCCGGGGGGCGGCACAGGGAGAGACCCTCGGGGGCCAGCGCCGGGAACCGCGGGTCTCCCGTGCCGAGACAAACCTCGAGCGGGATTCTGGGCACTGCGGGGGCGGCCCTGAGGGCATTTGGGAACCGTCCCCCCTCAAACACACTGTGTGGGGAGACTGTGGGAACAGCCCTGAGGTAAAGTACGTGTCCCCCCCCAATTATGGGGGTCACGCAGACCTCGGCAGCCACGAGGGGGTTCTGCCCCTCCCCGGGTGCCTGAGGGTCACCCCCTCAGCTGTCAGGGGGTGCAGACCCCAGGTCACCCCCATAGCAGTGGGCGATTCCTGTGGGTGCCTTCCTCTTCAGGCTATTCCTCGGGTTTTTAGGAGGAAGCTGTCTGTGATTAACTCGGTAATAAATCTGGAGGCCGACTCTGGTTCTGCAGCTTAGATCCCGGCAGGCTCTGACTAGGAATAACCAAAACAAACCAGTTTTTAAAATTATTTTTAATTGTTTGTGTCTCGCGGCTGCAGCAGCGCCACTGACAAGCCAGGGTTTGTGACTCCAGCCTGCTCCAGAGCTGCCTGGGAGGAATGAGAGCTTTGCTTCCTGCTGGGAAAGCACAAATTTTATTAGCTGATGGTTTCTTTTTTTCCTTGAATCAGATGCTGGTCTTATTTCTCTGGTGCTTTACAAGAGCTTTTCTCTAACCCTGAGCTCGCTAACACTGGTATGAGCAGGGTGGGTCCATTCCCTGGCCTGGTGGAGAATGGTTGTGCCCGTGGGAAGGCAGTGAGGGCCGGGAATCCTGCTGGAAATCACCGGGGTGTGACTGAATTTGTAATTCCCGGTTAGCCCGCTGTTAACAGCTGTGCCGTGGCCCTGTGTGCTCTCTCTCTGCAGGCTCCATCCGTTTCCCATCTCTCCAGGATGAGAGAGGCTTGGGTCCGGCTCTCCCCCTCTCCCTGTAGTTGATAGTTTGGGAAGCAGAGGTGATGCTGGAGTCGAGATGGCCGACAGCGTGAGAATCTTCCTTCATGACCTCGTCAGGGTGAGGCTCCGGGTCCTGGGGCTGCTCCTGTGCACTTTGGGAGCACCCTCCTTCCCATGGCATCAGGGAATTTGAAGAAAAAGGGTCTCCAGGTGTATTTCAACACGGTTTTGTGGTGTGTCTATTGCAAAGGGCTCAGTGTTTGCTGCAGAACCTCTGACAGATTTCCTTTGGGCACAAATTAATGAAAAATCTCAATAATAGAAACAATAATATTAATTATAAAATCACAATACATAACAACACACAAAGTTTATAATATAATATAAAATGTATAATATTGTATATAATTTGATAATAATAATAAATTAATGTCTGTTACCACAGCAGCTCTGTCCCAGTAATAAGGTCTGTGTCACTTCACTGCTCCCACCCTCTCTTCCATCATCCAGGGTTAAATACAGGCTGAAAGCCACTTATGCTGTGGCACTGAGCAATAACTCATGCTCAGAAATAACTCTGGAAAACAAAGAAAGGTTTGATCCGAGTCCTGTGGCCACAATCTAAAAGCAGGAGTTGTGTCATTTCCCAGTGCTCCTGCACCATCATCTGGAAAAGCTGCCTGGGTCAGGGCCCAGCTCTGCTGTTTCAGATATGAATTTGGCATTGGAATTGATCCTCTGGTCAAGAGCTACATGAACCCAACCAGGGTGGTGACACCATCCTGGCTTATCCTTATGTTCTTTATTTTAAAGGAAAATTATGATGATGATAGTTATGGGATCACCTGGAGCTGGAAATAATTGAACAGGATCCCAGAGTGGTTTGGGTTGGAAGGGACCCTTAAGTCTTTCTTGTTCCATGTCCCTGCCAAGGGCAGGGGCACCTTCCACTATCCCAGGTTGCTCCAAGCCCCATCCAGCCTGGCCTTGGGCACTTCCAGGGATGGGACAGCCACAACCTCTCTGGACAAGCCAAGTCCTAGGAGGCAGCTCTGAAAATCTTCCAAGCATGGAGTAAGGGAAAGCTTCTGGGCACTCTCTTATTACCAGGCTTCCATGGATGTGGCTGGTGGGAGGCAGCCTCTGGGATGAGGACAGATGCTTTTATTTGTGAAGGAAGAAGCATCAAATTCATAACATAGAGTCAGACCTTGCACATCCCAAAAATTGGTGTAATTTCACTTTATTGGCCTCAGAGAGCTGGCAGGGAATGAGGGGCTTCCTGCCAGACAAGGCTGGGAGAGATCCGACTGATCTTTTGCCAGGGTTTTAAATAGTGCAGATTGGAAGAGAAGTCACACCTTTACAGAAAAAAATTACTCCTGGCCATGGAGATGCTGGAATGTGCAGTGATTTAGATCACTGGGCCATGGAAGAGACGCGGTATTGCTGCTCCAGGCCTTGGCTCCAGCTGAGCCCAAGCAGCCAGGGAGTGAGGCCAGCCATGGCACCAGGAAGGTTTGACCTGGGTCAGCCACAGCTCTTGCTCCTCTCTCTTCATGTCCACAGGGAATTAAGGACTCCATCTGGGGCATCTGCACCATCTCCAAGCTGGATGCCCGGATCCAGCAGAAAAGGGAAGAGCAGAGGCGGAGGAGAGCCAACAGCGCGCTCGCCCAGCGGAGGTTTCACATGGAAGAGAAGAAGCAAGAGAAGTGAGTATGGGGCGTGGCTGGTCAGAAATGGGGTAATTCCATTCTCCTCTGGTAGTCAGAGCCAATTAATGGGAAACACATGGCATGAAACTCCCTTTTTCCACTGGGTAATGGAGCTGGAGCTGTTATCATGAGATAAGAAGTTGGACCTTTTACGTTGTTTGATAATCAGTTTGAATTACCACCGAAAGAATGGGGGTTTATGGGTTTCCTTTCCTCCTGAATCCTCGTGCTATCTCAGATCCATTGTTATTGCTGGTAATCATGGGATGAGGAAAGAAACAGCAGCTTGGATCCAATGTCCACTTTGGGGCAGATTGAGTGTCTCTTCTCCTCAGCCCTGCTGTGTTTTGTGGAGTTTGGAGCTGCAGAATCTCAGTGGTTCTGGAAGTGCCAGAATTATCCCCATGCAGGAGCAAACAGCATCTGTTCCCATGTCTGACTCCCAGACCATGCCAGGATGTCTCTGCTGCCCTGGTGGCACTGGGCTGGCATGTCACACAGTGGTTTTGGGCAGTAATGCACATTCTGAGACATATTGGCTGAAAAGTCTCCCATGATCCTGATACTCCTCAGGGGTCTCTGCAGCTCCACATCTTGGCTGCCTCTGAAGGAAAGTACAACCTCTTCATTTTGTTTATGTTAATAAACAGATGAATTCTGATAGTTTTCTTTATAGCAAAATCACTCTGGTGTCAAGAGCTGACTGGGAAAGTGCTGCAGAATCCCATGGAGCTGCTCTTGCATATCCAGAGGCACCAAAACTACCCCGAGCTGAAACAGCCTCTTCCAAGACCAAAAAATGTCCCAAATTTCCTGATTTTATTGTGGCAAGAGTTTGGAGAGAACAAAGCCCAAGATCTCCAATATGTGCTTAAAAAATCTGGAAGAGTGCTTTGCTTTTCTTCTGTTTCAGTGCAGATTTTGGGAATTAATAAAGGTTGAGTCTCCCTGATTAAGTCTTGTAGAGACTGCACTGGCTGAGACATGGTGTGAATCTCTGCAGGGATTCCTTCCAGGATTTCTATGTTTGGATAAAATCAGGTGCACAATTGGTGTTGAGCTGGTTCTCTGTGACTTTTCCAAGGTGTCCAAAATGTGGGGCAGCAGCATTTGGCACTCATGAGGGGACATTTGTCCAGGTGCTGGGACATTAACACACCTCTCTCCTGCAGTGAACCCCGGATAGTGAGCCGGATATTTCAGTGTTGTGCCTGGAATGGAGGTGTCTTCTGGGTATGTAGAGATTTTTCTTGGTTATTATGGTTTTTATTTTAAAAGTCCTATAAAAACCCATGTCCTGCTCCAGCCCTCATAGGCTGTGAGTGGTGAGCTATCAGCATGGCAGCAGGAATTGCTGGGAACCACCACTTTCACATCCCAGTGCTGTATTTTAAGGGATTCAATATGGGATACAGGACCACAGCCTTACTCGAGAGACCCACACATGAAATCCAAACTGCTTTTCCAAGTCTTTGAGACTGCTTTTTTATTTAATATATTTAATAATATGTATATATTAATATATATATTTAATATATTTAATTCCTGCTTTGCTGCGGCCTGGCATACTGTTTTGCCAGTTGGATATTGAATTCTTAAAAGACATTTCCTCAGCTCTGACTTGCTATGCCTGGTTCATAAGGCTGATTCTTAATGGAGCCAACACTTCATAAATCAAACAACCAGACAAATAGTTTCATTTTCTCATTACAGTGGTGCAGTTTACAAGGGATTGGCTCAGTGTTAGCTGCAAGTTGTGGCTGTATTTAAACAGAAATCCTTGTTCCTCTGTATTTCTGGATTACTCAGGGAGGAGAGGCAGATGTGCCTTTGGATCTGGAGCCACAGGAGCACAAAATACCCCTGCAGTGCCTCACTGAGAGCCCTTGTTTGTTTTTCCCTGCAGCTTAGTCTCTTCTTGTTCTACCGAGTGTTCATCCCCGTCCTTCAGTCGGTCACGGCGCAGATCATTGGTGGGTGCCTTTCCCCTTGGGGTGTTCCAGGGTGCTCAGCAGTACATGGGATGAGTTTGGAGTCTTTGTTTATTGAACTGATCCTCACACCTCTGTCCCCTTGTGTTGTTTTCCACTTCTTCCCAGTACCAACCAGTCCCATCATTAATCATCCAGTAGAAAACCAGGGGTGGATCACCCTGCTGACAGCCTGTGCACATCAGGGATCCAGCTCAGGGGTCTTGCCATTTCAAACACATTTGTCTGTGTGTTTTTGCATTTAAGTAAAAATCAAGTGGATGGAAATGTGCTTTTAAAGACATTTAAAGAACTAGAGTCAGGAGAAACTCCCTGATGGCTGTGCCAGGAAGCATTTGCAGGTTCCTATACCATTTCCTCAGGTGTGTCTCTCTTCCAAAGGTGACCCTTCCTTACATGGTGACGTCTGGTCCTGGCTGGAGTTCATCCTCACCTCCATTTTCAGCGCTCTCTGGGTCCTGCCCCTCTTTGTGCTCAGTAAGGTGGTCAATGCCATCTGGTTTCAGGTAGGTGACAG
The DNA here is from genome assembly GCF_001522545.3 of Parus major. Classification (NCBI taxonomy): domain Eukaryota; kingdom Metazoa; phylum Chordata; class Aves; order Passeriformes; family Paridae; genus Parus; species Parus major. The sequence continues at coordinate 5,223,745 of NC_031792.1, read as the reverse complement.
GAACCTGGGCCCTGCCTTGAGCAAATGGGGAATTTCCTCATTGGGTGGGGCTTGATCAGGTGATATGGGGGCACAAGATGAAATCCCACCCCAAAACAGGCTCTGGACATATTCCTGGTGGGCAAAAGCAGCTCAGGAGCATCATCCTGGGTTTAATTTCCCCAAAGCCCCCATGGCTCTGGAGTTCCATTTGCCTCACACCCATCTCTGCTGGCAGGACATCGCTGATCTGGCGTTTGAAGTGTCGGGCAGGAAGCCTCACCCCTTCCCCAGCGTCAGCAAAATCATCGCTGACATGTTGTTCAACCTCCTCTTGCAGGCGCTTTTCCTCATCCAGGTGAGACAGGCAACCACCTCACCAGCTCAGGTGCTGCCCTCCCTCAAATCCTGAGCATCCCTCTCTCAATCCTCTCCTTTTCTATCCCAGGGAATGATCGTGAGCCTGTTCCCCATCGACCTCATTGGGCAGCTGATCAGCCTCCTCCACATGTCGCTGCTCTACTCGCTCTACTGCTTCGAGTACCGCTGGTTTAACAAAGGTGAAGGAGGCTCCCTGCATGGGAAGGGGGAATTTACCTGGATTGAGCTGAAGGAGCATCCAATTGGGGTGTCAGAGGCTGATCTTCCATCAGGTTGTATATGGAATGAAGGGTAAATGTGAGCCAGCAGTGGTGGTAAGATGGCCAGTGGTACCTGGCCTGCAGCAGCCCCACTGTGGCCACAGCTCCAGGGCATTGCCTGCCCCCTGTGCTGGCCACTGGCGGAGGCCTTGAGTGCTGTGTCCAGTTCTGAGCCCCTCATGAGGCCTCAAGGACATGGAGGGGCTGGAGCATGTCCAGAGATGGATCCAGAGCTGGGGAAGGGGCTGGTGCCCCAGGAGCAGCTGGGGGAGCTGGGAAGGGGCACAGCCTGGAGCAGAGGAGGTTCAGGGGGGACCTTCTGGCTCTGCACAACTCCCTGACAGGAAGGGACAGCCAGGTAAGGGTTAGGCTCTGCTCCCACATAAAAAGTGACAGGATGAGAGAACACAGCCTCAAGCTGTGCCAGGGAGGTTCAGGTTGGACATCAGGATGAATTTCTTTGCTGAAAGGGTGGTCAGGCATTGGAAGGGGCTGCCCAGGGAGGTGGTGTAGTCCCCATCCCTGGAGTTGTTCAGGAAATGGCTGGATGTGGCACTCAGTGCTCTGGTCTGCTGACAAGGTGGGGATTGGTCAAAGGAGGTGAATGTAGGTCTTTTCATGCCTAAATGGTTCTGTGATTCTGCAGTGAGGGTGTCTCCTCCCCATGGGCTCATTTTCCTCTTGGCAGGAATCGAAATGCACCAACGGTTGTCCAACATTGAGAGGAACTGGCCCTACTACTTTGGCTTTGGCTTACCACTGGCATTTCTCACGGCCATGCAATCCTCCTACATCATCAGGTGGGAAAGCCACTCTGGCCTCTCCTCCTCCTGACACCCACCAGACACATCAAGTGCCCCTTATTTTATTCTATTGTATTTTTCCCCTGCAGCGGTTGCCTCTTTTCCATCCTTTTCCCCCTCTTCATCATCAGCGCCAATGAAGCCAGGACCCCCGGCAAAACCTAGTGAGTATCCATTCACACCCACGGATTCTTGTCCAACACCCCCAGCGCTCCCCAAACCCCTGCGGGGCGCTCCTGACATCGGGAGCTGATGGACTCTCTTCCCTTTCAGCCACTTCCAGCTCCGCCTCTTCTCCTTGGTGGTTTTCCTCAGCAACAGACTCTTTCACAAGACCGTTTACCTTCAGTCCGCTCTCAGCGGTGCTTCCTCCTCCCCCTCCTCCTCCTCTTCCTCCTCCTCCTCTTCGCCCTCTCCTGCCAAACACGCGGCTGCTCCGGGGCACTGAGCTGCCCCCAGACCCCGGGGAGGGGGGACACCCACGGGCTTCTCTGCGCCCCCGATGTCCAGGGACGGCCAGGACCCAGCCTGACGAGGTGTCACTGTCAGTTCTGCGTCTACCCCTGGAAGTTTTTTGGGGGGAAATCTGGGTTTTTAACACCTTTGTGAGTTTCCAGGAGCCGGGTTGTGCCCTGCGCTTGTTTTATAGTGGACTCTTTTGTACGCCTTTCCCGTGCCATCTCCCTGCCTCGGGCCGGTGGGTCGGAACTCCGTCACCCCGTTTTGCCGTTGTGTCCCTCCCGTGTCTCCCCCGTGTCCCCCTGCCCCTCGTCCCCCTTCCCGCTCCCTCCATCTCCCCTAACTCAGGTCGTGGGAGGGGGGCGGGCATTTCCGGGAGCTCCCGCTGCCGTTGAGCACAGCGTCCCCCTCCCGTGCATGTACCGTTTCTGTCGGGTCGGGGAAGGAACCGGTGACGTTCAAACCCCTTTGGATATTTCGGGCCGGTTTATCAACTTTTCTCTAGTATTTTCACACTGAAACATTAAACGGAGAAACCACGATTCTCAGCCGTTCTGCGTCTGCCGCTGTCGTTACTCCGGGCCGGGCTTCCCCGGGCCGGGCTCCCCCCGCGCCCCGCAGTGGTTCCGCCGCCCACGTGGCCAGGCCGGCCTGCTTCCGGCTCCGCCCACGTGACCCGCCGGCCCCGCCAAGCCGGACGGACACGTCACGGCTCGTTCCCCTCCGGCACCGCCCACCTCCCGCTCCGCCAATCGGAAGGCGCCGTGACCCGCACGCGCCGCCCACACCCGATTGAGTGTTCTGCGCTTCGGCCAATGAGCGGGGCCGCGCCTGGAGTGGCGTGCCCGAGGGCCAATGGGAAGCGGGCGGGGGCGGGGCGCGGGCTGGCGGCGGTGGTGGCAGGGCGGCTGCGCGGGGCGGATGGACGGGGCGGCGGGGCCGCGGTGAGGGACGGGAGCAGGACCCGAGCGGGGCTGGGGGAGCTGGGGGGGATCCTCGGGCCGCGGGGTGGAGGGGTGCCAGGGCTGCGGGGTGCCCGGGTGTGTGTGCGGAGTGAGGGAGCTGAGGGGTCATGGGGTGCCCGGGCCTTGGAGGGTGCCCGGGCGTGTGGGGAGAGGGAGCCGGGGCGTTGAGGAGTCCCCAGGCGTGTGGGCTGAGACCCTGGCGCTGATGAGGGGCCGGAGCCTGGCGGTGTCCGGGGGGCGTGGGGGGCAGCACGGCGGGTCGGGAGTGCTCTGTGTCACTGGGAGTTCCTGGGGGGTGAAGGCACCCCCCGAGCACATCGGGGCATCCCAGGGAGAGCCACTCGTGCCCGGAGGCATCTGCACTGAGCTCCGTTATCCCGGGGGATCCAGGAAATAACCACCACACGGTATTTCTGTACCAGGCAGTGCCCAATGTGTGCCAGTCTGAATCACTTTTGGGTACGGGAAGGCTTTTCTAGGCCCAGTTTGGGTTTTAAATCTCAGCCTGTCCCAATGCATCCTCCCTGATGTCGTAGCTCAGAGACCTGAACTGCACATTCACCCACCCGAGCTGGGACTGAGCCTGCCCGCAGCAGCAGGAGGGGTTTTCCTCACTGATTGGGCAAGAAACGATTTGAAGAAATCTGAGTGTTTTCAAGGTAGAAAGATAAACGTTTAAGTTGTGATTCTTCAGTGAGAGTTTTACTTCCGTGGTGTGCAACCCCACGATTTCTGCGGCTTTTCCTCCCCGCAGGGAGGTAGAATGAAACATCCACATTGTTTGGTGTGAGCAAAACCGATTTAGTGTCCTGGTCTGCATTAACAAACTACTGGGATATATATTTGACATAAGTAATCCAAAATGGGATTAACCAGGAGCTGTTCAGATCTCCTGCATGTGAGAAAAAGCACCCATTTCTTGCATTCTCCATGGATTATATTCTTTGTGCATTGCTTGCAGGTGATGGTTAAACTGCAGAGAGCATCCAGAAGGAAGGCAGGGGTTTTGCTCAAGTTTGCACGGGGGTTTTGTTCTGTGCACAGAGAAACAGGCTCATCCTCTGCCCTGGAGAAGTTCTGGGCTCTGTAAAGGAAGGAAAACCAGCCAGGATTTGGGGTGGCAGCTCAGGTCAGGACAGGGGGTGAGGGGTTTGTGGGGGGAGGCACAAGCACCTGCCAGGGGTGAAGTCTGGGCCAGAGTAGGGGATTTAAAGTCCAAAGGCTCATGAAGGTTTTAAAGACAATGTGAGTTGCTCTTTGATACCTTCTTGATTGTGTTCAGGCATTCAAGGATCCTCAGGCCCTGCATTTGATGTGAAAATGACCAAGTTGGGGTTTCTCCGTCTCTCCTATGAGAAGCAGGACACGCTGCTCAAGCTCCTCATCCTGTCGATGGCAGCTGTCCTGTGTAAGTCTGTGCCCTCAGGGATGGTCCTGGTGCAGGGAAACCGAGGGTCACTTCTGAGCTCTGTGTGTTCACTCTGCCCTTTTCTGTGTTTGCAGCTTTCTCCACAAGACTTTTCTCCGTCTTAAGATTTGAGAGCGTCATCCATGAGTTTGACCCGTGAGTGTCATTCTCTCATTTCCTTGGGGTCTGTTGGGCTTTTCCCCTTCTGGAGCACACGGAATTCAGGCAATGGTGCCAGGCTTAAGTTAATCCCCATTAAAGATGTGGGATTTGGAGGGTGTGTTTTAGTACAGCTTGGTTCTCTTCTTCCCCACCCACATTTACTTGGTACCCAGGGCTCTTCCTGCAACCCAGTTCAGGAATCACCTGCTGTTGCTTTTCTCCTGGGATGAGGTTATTCCTGACCTGGGCACAGGAGAGGGAGCTCCTGGCACAATTAGTGTCAGTGTCCCAAGCTGATTAAATCAGTCCCAAGGGACATTGTCACCTTTGTAAATGCACTGTTAGGCCCACTGGGAGGAGGAATGAACCTTTGCAGCTGATGTTTAGGGCAGTTGAATAAAACAGGGCCAGTTCCCTGTGTGTGGAACACATGAGAGCAGCACCCACAGTGCTGTCACACCTTGTCTCCCTTGCAGGTACTTCAATTACCGCACCACCCGCTTCCTGGCTGAGGAGGGCTTCTACAAATTCCACAACTGGTTTGATGACCGAGCGTGGTACCCCCTGGGCAGGATCATTGGGGGAACCATTTACCCAGGTAAAACTTTTACCAAGCTGAAATGCACCTGGTGCAAGGGAAAATCGGGGTGGGGACTGCATCCAGGAGTGCCAGCTGGAACAGAGGGCAGCTTGGGAATGCATCCTTGGCAGCAGCTCCTTCCCAGTGAATCTTTGGAGCACCTGGATAATGGTGTCATTTCCATCCCCAGGTCTGATGATCACATCAGCAGCGATTTACCACGTGCTGCACTTCTTCCACATCACCATCGACATCCGGAACGTCTGCGTGTTCCTGGCTCCCCTCTTCTCCTCCTTTACCACCATTGTGACTTACCACCTCACCAAAGAGCTCAAGGTACAGGGGCCAGCAGGGTGTGCCCCACAGCCTTTGGCTTTCCAGAGGAGCAGGAGCTGTTTTCCTTTTGGGAGAGCAGCTGGGTCAGAGGTTTAGAGGTGACCGCCACACTCTTCAAAACCCCGACCTTCTGGGAAGTGGGAGATCTGTTTGAGAACTTTGTTTTCACACTCAATTTTTATTCCTTTGAGTAATAAAATCCCTAAACCCTGATGTCTTTCCCCTGGCTGTTTCTCCCAGGATGCAGGGGCAGGACTCCTTGCTGCTGCCATGATCGCTGTTGTGCCTGGATACATCTCTCGATCCGTGGCCGGCTCCTACGATAATGAGGGTGAGTTTGTGACCCTTGGGGGAACCTTTAAGGACTGTTGGGTGCTGGAAAGTGGTGCTGGAAGATGCTGCAGGGCACAAGAGAGGCTCTGTCCTTTCCCAGTGATGCCTGCTGGGTTTGTGCTGTATAAACCTGACCCATCTGGGATCAGAGGTGGTTCTTGGCCATGCCATGGAGTAGAGGGAGTGTTTCCCAACTCTGGCAGCGAGTTTACTCCAGTATCCTTGTTTGCCAATCAAAAAGGGTTTTGTCACCCTCCCAAACTCTGCCTAGATCTGTGTGGTTCCTCTGTGGTTTTATCCCTGATCCAGCAGTGACATTGGGACTGGCAAAGGCAGCAATCTCACTGCCAGTGCCTGGGGCAGAAGAGGATCCAAGTTCCTTTGCTGTAGCTGGGCTTTTGGGGGCTGTGTAGGAGTTCTTCCAGCTGGTGTGGCTGGAAAAAGCCACGTGAGCTGTGAGACAAACTCTGCAGTGTTTTGGTCTGGAAGCCAGATATCAAATAGTTTTCCCAGGCCTGGCTCTTTGTGTGATGGAGCAGCAAAAGCATTTACAAATCTATTTTTAATGGCTTGAATGCTTTGCCATGCCCCAGGGATGACATTTACAGCTCCGGGTCCTTCTGCAGGTATCGCCATATTCTGCATGCTCTTGACATACTACATGTGGATCAAGGCTGTCAAAACTGGCTCCATCTATTGGGCAGCCATGTGTGCCCTCGCCTATTTCTACATGGTGAGTGTCCCTTCTCCCAGCTCTGGGGTGAACCTGGTTCTGAGATCCCTCTGGATGCACTCACCAGGAAGCCATGGTGTGCTGTTTCTGTGTCCGTGTGTCCAGAGAGGTAGAACCTCTATAGAGGTGGAAATGGAATGGGTCCTTTCTTCCCAAAACTAGTGGGTTTTGTATGAGCTGTTCTTAGTAGCATTGAAAAATCCGTGTTTCTGGCAGCTGGGGTGTGGAGAATGCCCTAAGATGGAGCAGATCCTAGCTGGTATTGCTGCTGTGTGAAAATCCAGCCCATGATCCCAGGAAAGATAAACCTCTGTGTTCAACCTCAGCTCTGCAGCTGTTCAGTCCTGGAACTTGTGGGTGTGTGTCTGCTTTGTGTCCTGGCAGGTCTCCTCATGGGGTGGCTACGTCTTCCTGATCAACCTCATCCCCTTACACGTCCTGGTGCTGATGCTCACCGGGCGCTTCTCCCACAGGATCTATGTCGCCTATTGCACAGTCTACTGCTTGGGAACCATCCTCTCCATGCAGATCTCCTTTGTTGGCTTCCAGGTGGGCACCAGGAGGGTTTGCACACTCAGGGATGGGTTCTAACAGAACAACAGCACGCTGGCATCTGGTTTAATTCTTGTCTTCATCACTGAGGTTATGCGTGGTGATGATTCCTTGTTCCAGCTTCCATTATGCTGATTCCCTGCCACCTTTGGCAAAATGAGCCTTTGGCTTTGCTGGATGACTTTCAAAGCTCCTAATAACCTTCCTGGCACTGGTTGTCTCTCATAAAAATGTCTTTGGTTTTGGTGAAGGAAGCACTTATGCCATGTGTATCTTGGTGTGGCAGGAAACAGGTCTGCCCAGCTCGTTTTCAAGAGAATCTGGTTAATTTTCCACATGGATTCTTATCAGAATCAAAGCGGATGTAGGAAAAGGATTTGTGCCAGCTGTGCAAATCACAGGGAGGGAACATTTGAACGTTTTCCTGTGACTAGCAGAGGTTGTTCCAAGCAATGATTTGGGAAAAAAGCTGGTAATGTCTCCTGTTTGTCTTTGTGTCTGACCACACTCTGCCCCCCTCCCAGCCTGTCCTCTCCTCAGAGCACATGGCTGCCCTTGGAGTCTTCGGCTTGTGCCAGATCCATGCCTTTGTGGACTACCTCCGGAGCAAGCTGAACCCACAGCAGTTTGAAATCCTCTTCAGGAGCGTCATTTCCCTGGTCGGCTTCGTCCTCCTCTCTGTGGGGGCTGTGCTGATGCTCACAGGTAGCCCGGGGCTGTGGCCATTACAAGGGTGTTTCACACCCTTTCCTTGTTTCCAAAGGCATGGAATTTGTCCAGCCTAACTCTTACTGTGGTACCAGTGCCTTGAGTCCCCTCAAAGGGGGAGGTTGGGACCTGCCTGAATTTGTGCATTAGCAAGGAATATTTCAGCAGCATCTGTAAGATGGGAGGGGCAGAGACTCTGGGGACACCAGGCTGATGCTGCAGGCACTGATTGTTGCTCTGTAGTAGCAAAGAGATGCTAGCTGGAACCAGGAGTTGCACAGAGAGGAGTTTTTTAGAATGAAATTGCATTGTATTTCCTTTCTAAAATGGCAGATTTGAGTAATGGAGTTTCTAAACGAGGTCTGGGATCACTCATTCAGCCTCCCATGTGCTTCCCTGGGAGAGTGCATGTCAACATTGCCCATTACTCTGCTGGATTCAAAGAGGATTTGTTTTCTCCGCTTTCCTAGGGAAAATCTCCCCATGGACAGGGCGTTTCTATTCCCTGCTGGACCCTTCCTACGCCAAGAACAACATCCCCATCATCGCCTCTGTCTCTGAGCACCAGCCCACCACCTGGTCCTCCTACTACTTTGACCTGCAGCTCCTTGTTTTCATGTTCCCAGGTGAGTTCCCAGACCCTGAGTTAGTCTCCAGAGGGTTTTCCTGCCTCTTCTGGCTATGCCGAGCCTGCTGGGGAGTGCTGTGTCCTTCTGTGTCCCTCAGTGCCTGGTTTTATTTCATCTCTGGGCTGAACCTGACCCCTTTTTCTCCTCCCTCACAGTTGGTCTCTACTACTGCTTCAGCAACCTCTCGGATGCCCGTATCTTCATCATCATGTACGGCGTGACCAGCATGTACTTCTCGGCTGTCATGGTGAGGGCTGCAGGCACCAGCACTGCCTCTGAGTGCTCACTACAATTTAATTTGCTTTTCTGAACTTAGTGATGGTCCTTTCACCCTGAGGGCTTTTCTCCCTTCCATAAATGTGGTTTTGTTTTGCCCCTCTCTGCTGTGAGGGAAGGTGAAGCTGTAAAACTCGGTGGTTTGGGTGTTACTGGTGTCCCTGTGGCCATCACTGCCTGGGCAGTGTTCCTGATCTCCCAGAGCCAGCTCCCACTGCAATCTTAAACAAATTCCCTGGATTTTCAAGCAGGGACTGGTGACAGACGGTTGCTGATGAGCCCATTTCCATTCTTCCTGTGGCATCATGAATACTAAATGTGGTTGAGTTCTGGTGTGGAGGCAGCTACCAATCCTTGCTTCCACCTGAGACTGCTGAAGTGACCTCAGTTTCCCATGCGGGCCAGTTTTGAGCACTCAGGGAATTTCCCCTGGGCATATCTGAGATGTGGTGGCAGCTCCCCCCTACAAAAAACAGCCACAGGTTTACCCCGAGGCTGATCTATCCACTGAATTTGAGGTGCTGGATTAGGAATGGCATCAGTTCCCTCTTCTCCTGGATTTCTGCTGGATTCCCTGTGCAACACTTGTGCTGTTGCCATAGGTGCGTCTCATGCTGGTGCTGGCTCCGGTGATGTGCATCCTGTCCGGCATCGGGGTCTCTCAGGTGTTGTCCACCTACATGAAGAACCTGGATATCAGCCGGCCAGACAAGAAGAGCAAAAAGCAGCAGGACTCCACCTACCCCATTAAAAACGAGGTGAGCCCCAGGCTGGCTCAGGAAGACGCCTGGTCCTGATGGGCTGAGTGCAGGAGGCCCCGTCCCTGCAGTGCTGAGATCCTGGGTTGTTCCCGCAGGTTGCCAGCGGCATGATCCTGGTCATGGCGTTCTTCCTGATCACCTACACCTTCCACTCCACCTGGGTGACCAGCGAGGCTTATTCCTCCCCCTCCATCGTGCTCTCTGCCCGCGGTGGGGATGGCAGCAGGATCATCTTCGATGACTTTCGAGAAGCTTATTACTGGCTGCGGCACAACACGCCGGAGGTACGGGGGGCTGGGGCCTTGGGCACCCGACACAGCTCACTGAGCTGCTGACACACAGCTGCTGTTTGGTGCAGGATGCCAAGGTGATGTCCTGGTGGGATTATGGGTACCAGATCACTGCCATGGCCAACCGGACCATCCTGGTGGACAACAACACCTGGAACAACACGCACATCTCCCGCGTCGGCCAGGTGCGTCCCTCCCTTCCCCCCTGCCTTGGCCAGCCTTTCTGGGCACCACCAGCACTGGCTGACACCACGTCTGCCCCAGGCCATGGCATCGACAGAGGAGAAAGCCTACGAGATCATGAGGGAGCTGGACGTCAGCTACGTGCTGGTCATCTTTGGTGGCCTCACCGGGTACTCCTCGGACGGTAAGATCCCGCTGTGAGCCAGGTCAGACCAGCCAGGGCTGCTGCTGGCAGAGCCCCACCTCCAGCTGGGGCTGTGGAGTGAAAATGGGGCTGGAATGCTCCTCTCTGGAGCTGCACATGCCTTTGGAGCTCCCCCTCAACTCAGCCTTGCTTTTGGCACCCCCACATCACCTCAACCCTCCCTCCTGTACCCCCAGCTCAACTTGACTGCTCATTCTTTTACCTCATCCCATCTTTGTTCTTTCACCCCGATTTAACCTTTTCCTCTTAGCCCCCCAAATCAACTCAAGCCATCATTCTTTGCCCCCCAACTCTGCCTTCCAGACATCAACAAGTTCCTGTGGATGGTGCGGATCGGGGGCAGCACGGACACGGGGCGCCACATCAAGGAGCACGACTATTACACCCCCACCGGGGAGTTCCGGGTGGACCGCGAGGGCTCCCCGGTGCTGCTCAACTGCCTCATGTACAAGATGTGCTACTACCGCTTCGGCCAGGTCTACACTGAGGCCAGTGAGTCCCTGAGTCACCCCTGGGGTGTGACACTGCTTGTGGGGGGCCCCACTGCCCCCTGACACCTCTGGGGCACGATGCAGCAGCACTGCCCTGTCCTTTGCCCTCTCCTAGAGCGACCTCCAGGCTACGACCGGGTGAGGAACGCCGAAATCGGCAACAAGGACTTTGAGCTGGACGTGCTGGAGGAGGCATACACCACAGAGCACTGGCTGGTCCGAATATACAAGGTATGGTGCCAGAACGAGCCCAGACCCTGGGAACAACCCATGGAATTGTACCTAATGAACCCTCTTTTACTGCCCAGGTGAAAGATTTGGACAACCGCGGGTTGTCAAGGACGTAGGAGAGCCGGCACCGACCGTGCCAGACACCGCACTGACCCAGCCTTGGCCTGTGCAGCAGAGATTTGGGGGTTTGGGGGTTCCAGGGGGGCTGTTTCGGGGTTGTTTTATACCGTTTGTAAGCGCAGGCAGCAGCGGGAGGACTCTGCCCACCCCATCCTGCCGGGAGTGGTTTTTATATACACACGGAGCCGTCGCCAAATCAGGAGTTGCGGCTCTCACCGGGGCTGATTGACCAGGAATTGTGAAGAATAAAAATAAATAAAGATAAATTTGGCGGGTTTTTCTCCCCGAATTCTGCCAGAGGGTTGTTGGGGCCATTTAAATGCTTTTAATGGATTGGAATGGAAATAGCGGCGGCGAGGGGGGCGGGGCCTGCTGGGGTGTGGGGCTCCAGGTGAGGGCGGGGCCTGGGCGACGTGGTGGGCGTGGCTTGCGTCGTGCGCGCGCAGGGTGGGCGGGGCTCGCGGCTCTGGCGGGAAAAGGCGGCGTGGCCGGAGCGGTGCCGGGAGTGGGGTCGCGGTTCGGAGCGAGCCCGGGGCCGGGGATGGCGGTGCCCTTCGTGGAGGACTGGGACCTGGTGCAGACGCTGGGCGAAGGCGCCTACGGGGAGTGAGTGCGGCGGGGCCGGGGAGAGCGGGGTTGCTGCCGGCCGGGTCCGCCCCTTGCACGCCCCTGCCCTGTGCCCTGCCCCTTGCGCGGCCGCTGTTCCCCTGCCCCCGCCGTGTGCCGCTTGCGCACCCGCTGCTCGTCCCTGCGCGGCCACTGCGTGCCCACTGTTTGTTCGCCTCCTGGCCATCAAGTGTCGTGTGTATGCCCACGGCCTGCCCAATCCGCGCTGTTCGCCCATCACACGCCCCGTCCGTGCCCGATGCAGGGCCACTGTTTGCCCATCACATCCCCTCGCACACCCGGCGTGTGCCCATCGTGCCCCTGCCTGTATTCCCTGTCTGTATCCTGCCCGCCCCGTCTCCAGGGGCAGCATTTGCTGCCCATTCCCTGCCCGTTCCTTGTCTCCAGTAGCGATATTCCCTTTCTGCTGCCGGTCTCCAGAGGCAGAGTGTTCTCCCCATTCCCTGCCTGCTTGCTGCCTGTCTCTGGGGGAAGCATTCCCATGCCCATTCCCATGCCCATACCCATTCCCATGCCCATGCCCATTCCCTGCCTGCTCCATGCCCACCGTGCCCCACTGACCCCAGCCCCCCGCAGGGTGCAGCTGGCCGTGAACCGCCGCACTGAGGAGGCCGTGGCCGTGAAAATCGTGGACATGAAGCGCGCGGCCGAGTGCCCGGAGAACATCAAGAAGGAAATCTGCATCAACAAGATGCTGAACCACGAGAACGTCGTCCGGTTCTACGGACACCGGCGGGAGGGGGCCACGCAGTACCTGTTCCTGGAATACTGCCGCGGCGGAGAGCTCTTCGACCGCATCGGTGGGCATAGGGGTACCCGGGGATTTAGGGGCAATGGGGCATCCTAAATTGTCACCTCCACACGGCTGAGGACTGCTCCTCTTCTTCCCCACGTGCAGAGCCAGATGTTGGGATGCCAGAGCCGGAGGCACAGCGGTTCTTCCAGCAGCTGATTGCCGGCGTGGTGAGCGCTCACCGGCGGTGATGCTGCTGGTGCCAGTGGCAATTCCTGCACGGTGCTGCCCCTCTGCCCCTTGCCGTGATTCCCAGGGCTGCCCCTCTGTTCTTGCCGTGATTCCCAGGGCTGCCCCTCTGTTCTTGCCGTGATTCCCAGGGCTCACCCTGCCCTTCCACAGGTATATCTGCACAGCATCGGCATCACCCACCGTGACCTGAAGCCGGAGAATCTGCTGCTGGATGAGCGAGGTGGGGACAGAAGTGTCCCGCTCTGACCCCCATGAAGTTTTCCTTTCTTAACTTGTATTTTTTATTTGAGTGTTTAAATTAAAGCTTTAATTTGAATGCTTATATTTTGCATTTGAGCTTTTAATGTAGGGGTTTAAATTTATTCTGAATTTAAATTCTACAGTATATTTTTAATGTAAAGGTTTTGCGGTTTCTAGCTTCATTTCTTAATTTAAGCTTTTATTTGAATTTGCATTTTAATTCATTTTCATTTTATTTGTATTTTAATTCAAATTTTAGGCTAAACTTTTAAACTTAGAGCTTTAAAATCTTAACTTCAACTTTTATTTTCAACTCAAATTTTTAAACAAAAAGTTTGAACTTATAACTAAAACTTTTACTTACGTTTTGATTTCTACTTAGCTTCGAATTTGCGTTTTAAATTAATTTTGCTGGGGGGGGGGGGCAAAATTTTGATTTAAAGTTTTAACTTGTTTTTTTGCTGTTGTTTGGGCCCAGACAACCTGAAGATCTCAGATTTTGGCCTGGCCACGGTGTTCCGGCACAACGGGCGGGAGCGGCTGCTGAACAAGATGTGTGGGACCCTGCCCTACGTGGCCCCCGAGCTGCTGCGGCGCCCGGAATTCCGCGCCGAGCCCGTCGACGTCTGGGCCTGTGGAGTGGTGCTGACAGCCATGCTGGCTGGAGGTGGGAATGTTGGGATGGATGGAATTCCCATAGGTGATGTGCCCATGGCCATGCTGG
>NC_031792.1:5209356-5210128 GCF_001522545.3 Parus major | reverse complement strand
CTGGCTGGAGGTGGGAATGTTGGGATGTGTGAAATTCCCAGAGGGTGATGTGATGTGCCCATGGCCATGCTGGGCAGAGGTGGGAATGTTGGGATGGGTGGAATTCCCAGGGGTGACACACAGCCAGCAGAGGTGGGAATGCCTCTAGGAATGGATGGAATGTGTGTGATGTGCTCAGGGGCTGTGGGGGAAATGCAGGAGTGGTGCAGAGGACATGGGGGTGTGTTTGTGGAATGTCCAGGGGTGAATGTATGGAATGCAGAAGGGGTGCACGGGTGAAATGTGTGAGGGGAGGTGTGTGGAGTGCACGGGGGGATATATGGGATGGGGAAGGAGCACACATGAGATGGGAGGGATGTATGGAGTGCACAGCGAGAGGGATGTGTGAAACAGAGATGGAAGGTGTCCATCCATGAGGGAGATGTGGAATACATGGAGGGGGATGTTTGGAATATCTGTAGGGGTGTATGGAAGGAATAGAGGGCTGCAGGAGGGGAATGTTTGTGATGTGTAAGGGGGCTGTGTGAGAGGCACAGGGGAGGTATGGGACACACAGGAGGAGTTTGGGATGCACAGGGAGGTTTGGGATGCACGGGGAGGTTTGGGATGCACAGGCAGGTTTGGGATGCACAGAGGGGTTTGGGATGCACAGGCAGATTTGGGATGCACAGAGGGGTTTGGGATGCACAGGGAGGTTTGGGATGCACAGGGAGGTTTGGGATGCACAGAGGGGTTTGGGATGCACGGGCAGGTTTGGGATGCACTGAGGGGT
>NC_031792.1:5208721-5208968 GCF_001522545.3 Parus major | reverse complement strand
GGTTTGGGATGCACAGGGAGCACACAGGATCCATGGCAGGGCAGGGTCACCATGTCCCCACAGTGCCACATGTGTACCTGGGGGGTTGTGGCACCAGGGGTGACAGCAGTGGGATCTCCCGGCAGAGCTGCCCTGGGACCAGCCCAGCGACAGCTGCCAGGAGTACAGCGACTGGAAGGAGAAAAAAACCTACCTCCCACCTTGGAAGAAGATTGATTCAGCTCCCTTGGGTAAGCACCCAGCAGCT
>NC_031792.1:5203796-5208308 GCF_001522545.3 Parus major | reverse complement strand
ATATACATATATACACACAAATATACACATATGTATACAGAAATATACATATATACACAGAAATATACACATATACACACAAATATAAACATATACACAAATATTACATATATACACACAAATATACAGATATATACACACAAATATTACATATATACAGAAATATATATGCATATACACACAAATAGATATATACAAATATTACCTATATACGCACAAATATACACATATATACACAAATATATATGCATATACACACAAATATAAACATATATACAAATATACACATATATACAGACAAATATATACATATATACACACAAATGTTACATATATACACACAAATGTTACATATATACACACAAATATTACATATATACACACAAATATTACATATATACACACAAATATTACATATATACACACAAATACACACATATATACAAATATTACATATATTCACACAAATATACACACAAATATACACATTTACACACCATATTGGATTCCACCCCCTCGTTTCCCAGCTCTGCTGCACAAGATCCTGACGGAGAGCCCGGCAGCGAGGATCACCATTCCTGACATCCAGAAGGACCGCTGGTACTGCAGACCCCTCAAGAAGGGTAAGGGGCCGGGGGGGACGCGCTCATGCCCCCAGATTCGGGGTTATTGGGTGTCCTGTCCCTTTGCAGATGTCAAGCGGGCTCGGCTCTCCTCGGGGGGGGTCGCTGACTCCCCTGGAGCCTTCTCCAAGCACATCCGATCTGATTCCGACCTGTCTCCGGTGAAGGGAGCGCTGGGGTGAGCCTCTGCTCCCCTCCTCACGCCTCTTCGCACCCCACACGAGCCCTTCCATCGCCCCAAACCCTGCAAAACCCCATCCAGCTCCCACATCCTGCTCCCTGCAGCGCTCCTAACCCTCGTGTCCCCCCTTGCCTTGCAGTGAGGACAAGGCAAGCTATTCCACGTCTCAGCCGGAGCCCGGCACGGGCGGGATGCCCTGGGAGAGTGGCGCAGGAAGCATCGACCAGCTGGTGCAGGGCTTCAGCTTCTCTCAGCCCGCCTGCCCCGAGCACATGCTGGTCAACAGCCAACTCCTGGGCACCCCAGGCTCCTCCCAGGTCAGGGGCTGCAGGGGGCACCTGGCACCACCTGGAATATCGGGATGCTGGGCTGGGCGAGGCCCATCCTCTTTGGGATTTCGCCTCGCGGTGTTTGGGGCACAGCTCGGCATCATCAGCGGTGTCAGGGTGCACCTTGCAGGGCTTGGGGGCTGCTCTGTGGTGGTTGGGGTGCAGCTTTGCCTGATGGAGTGTCAGGGCAATATTGGAGGTGGAACTTTTTGGTTTTTGTCTCCTGCAGGAGTTGGGGCAGAGCTTTTTGATATTTTTAGTATCAGGGTGATGCTTTGCCGTGGCCTTGGGGTGTTTGGGGGGCAGCTTCACGTCCAATATACAACACTGGGGTCCAGCCTTGCATTGTTATGAGGATGAGGAGCAACTTTTTTGCATATTTATGACATCAGGGAGCAGCTTGGCGATGTTTGGGGTGTGGCTGGGTGAGGTTTATCATCCTGGGGTGCAGCTCTGCAGCGTTTGGAATGCAGAGTCTCATCCAGTTTGCAACATCAGGATCTGGTGTTGCAACTTTTATACTGCAGGGGTGCAACTTTGCCTCAGATGTGTAAGATTAAGAAGCAACTTTTGTCCTATTTATAATGTCAGGGAGCAACTCTTGGGGCTGTGGCTGAATATTTATCACCTCAGGGTGTGAGGTGCAGGATTTGGGGTGCAAATTTACAATATTTTGGTGTCAGTTTGTCTCTTTGCCAGGGACTTGAGGGGCAGTTTCACATCTCATTTACAGCATTGGGGTGCAGCACTGTGCTGTGTAAAATATTGGGGTGCAACTTTACATCAGAAATACCACATTAAAGAGCAACATTGCTGTATTTGGAACATCAGGGAGCAGCTTGGCAAGGCTGGGATGCAGCTGTGAGTTTCATCATCTCGGGGTGCCACCTTCCAAGATTTGGGATGCAAATGTGCATCATTTATGGAATCAGGGTGCCCTTTGTGCAGTGCTGGGGGCTGCTCTGTGGTGTTTGGGGAGCAGCTGTGCATCTGATTTACAATATCAGGGAGCAGCTTGGCAAGGTTTGTCATCTCAGGGTGCAACTTTGTGGTGTTTGGGGCACGATTTTGCAGTATTTTGAGTGATAAAATGCAACTTTCCAGTTCCAGGGTACAGCTCTGCAGGGTTTGGGAGGCAACTTGGCATCCAATTTACAATATTGGGGTCCATCATTGCACTATACCATTGGGGTGGAATTTTGCATCATACATGTGTCATTAAAGAGCGTTTTTGTGGTAGCAGGGGCTGCTTTGGGACGTGGCTGTGCAGCATTTCTGGTGTTTGGGATGCGGTTGTTGGCTTGTGCCATCAGGGGGTGCAGCTTCCCAACATTTCCTCACCGAAAGCCGGGATTTGCCAGAGCTGGGGCTGGAACCTGGTGGGATTTATGACCTTTTTGGCGGGATTTCTAACCTTTGGAATGTTTTTTGGGGGCGGCAGAGCCCGTGGCAGCGGCTGGTGAAGCGGATGACGCGGTTCTTCACCAAGCTGGACGCTGACGGCTCGTACCGCGCGCTGAAGGAGGTGTGTGAGAAGATGGGATACGGCTGGAAGATGAGCTGCACCAACCAGGTGGGGGTCAGGGTATGGAAATGGGGCTGGGACCCCCTGTGCTGGGTCATCAGGGAGTAATTCGAGGCACCCTCCCCACTTTGCAGGTCACCATCTCGACCACAGACAGGAGGAACAACAAACTCATCTTCAAGGTGAACCTGGTGGAGATGGAGAGCAAGATTTTGGTGGATTTTCGCCTCTCCAAGGTGTGCAGGGGGTCGGGGTGGGTGCTGGGGGCTGCACAGCAGGGGCAGGGTGGGGAAGGAAGGTGGGTGCAGGGTGGGGTGACCACGGGAGGTGGGTGCCAGGGGCTGGAGGGGTGCCAGGGGCTGGAGGGGGATGCAAACTGTCTCTCCCCACGCAGGGCGATGGCCTGGAGTTCAAGAGACATTTCCTCAAGATCAAAGCCAAGCTCAGCGACATCGTCAGCACCCAGAAAGTCTGGCTGCCCGGCACCTGAGCCCTCACACTCCTTCTCTGCCTCTTCTCTTCCTCCACCTCATCCTCCTCCTCCTGGCTGGGCTCTGGCAGCAGCACCCACACGCTGTGAGGTTGTCTGGCCGCTTGTTTTAGGTTTTGAAGGTTGAATAAAGCCCTGGGGGCCGCAGATCGAGGCTGGTTGCTGCAGAGGGGGGGTGTTCACTCTGAAGCCTCCTGATGGCGCAGCATCAATCCCACTGTGGGATCTCTGCCGAGCTGGGCAGCCCTAAAGCAGCCCCGAGGTTTGGGAGCTGACCCCCCCACCCCCCATTCCTGCCCTGTCTCAGGGCAGCGGCTGCCCTCATTTTCCAGCCTCTCTAATTGCTTTTCCGAAGGACTAACGAGCCCGAGAGCTGCCAGGGGTTGTTAGCGCTGGAGCGAGAGAGGAGAGACAGGGATTAACCCCATCCCCCCCAAAAAAGAGCATCCCCCCAAAAAAAACCCCACCCCAGGGTGCAAACCCTGAGATATCACCACCATTTCTCCCCAGAGCTGCATCAATATTTAATTCCTGGGCTAAAAAATGCACTTCTTACACTTCTTACTTGTTTACCACTTCTTAAATTTTTATTTTTTTTTTTAATATCCCTTTCCCTGGCTTTTTTGTTTCCCTGGTGGGAACCCCCCTTGGGCAAAGCAATTAGCAGCGATTTTTTAATTGCATATTTATATTGCAGCTGGGGAGCGAGACCCCGGCAGCGGGCGAGGGGAAAGCAGGAAGACGCCGCGCTCCGACCTTGTTTGCTTTTCAGCTGGGATTAAGCGCTTTTAATTGTCCCAGAGATCACAGATTGCGGCCAGGGGGGATAATTAGGCTGAATACAGGGTTTTCTGGTTCATTCCCCCCAGGAATTTATATTTCTAAGGGCATAAAAAAGAAAATCTTTGGGAATGGCTCAGGAAGGGAGGTTTGTGGAGGGGTGTGAGGTTGGACAACTCAGTGCATGAGGGTCTCACTGTCAAAACAAGTTAATTTTTCACCTGTTACCTGCTGGAAATGGGATGTTTTGGGGGGTCACAGGTACATCCCCTCCTGCCCAGGATGCTTCAAAGGAGGTTGGGCACTGTTTCTGCCCTTCTTCCCATGGGCTCCATTCCCATGGGAATCATTTTCAACCCTAAATTTTAGGGTCCTTTTGTATTTTTAACTCCGTGGACGGGATTATTTTCTGCTTTTGGGGTGTGTGGGGGAAACTCGAGGGGGATAAAAGGTTTGTGTTCCTCTGTGGCCGGGTGGGGGGGCCGTGCTGAGCGGGGCCCTGAAAGCGCCCTTTGTGCAGCCCCGCCGGGGACCCGGAGGCACCGGAGCGTGGCAAATCCTTAAACCAACAGCACGGCCAGGGC
>NC_031792.1:5197800-5203274 GCF_001522545.3 Parus major | reverse complement strand
TGGCAGCATCCTGGAGTTGGGGATGCAGAGTTAGGGATGTGGTGCTGGATGCAGGATGGAGGATTCAGCGTTCAGGGATGGGATGTAGGATTTAGGACACAGATGGGGGATTTAGGATCTAGATGGGGATGTGGGGTTTAGGATGCAGGCGTTGGCTGTGGGACAGAGAATTTGAGATGCAAATGTGGGATATGGGATTTGGGCTATAGACACAGGGTGGAGGGTTTAGGATGTAGATGCAGGGTGTGAAGTGGAATTTATGATGCAGATATGGGATTTAGATCCTGCTGAGGATGCAGGGTTTAGGATGTAGATTCAGGATGCAGGATAGAGTAGGATTTAGACATGGGATGCAGCAGAGGATTTAGGATGTTGATGGGGCTGTAGGATTTAGGACACAGGTGCAGGTTTCAGGATGCAGGTATGGGACAGGAGATTTAGGATGTAGATGTGGAACAGGATTTGGGACATAGATACAGGATCTGGGACAGAGAACTTGAAATGCAGATATGGGACATAGGATTTAGGATGAAGATGCAAGACACAGGATGGAGGATCCAGGATGCAATTGTGGGATAGAAGATTTAGGATGTAGATGTGGGATAGGGCGTTTAGGAGGTACAGGGAGACTTGGGATTTCAGATGTAGATACAGGATGGAGGATTTAGGATGCAGATACAGAACACAGGATTTAGGACATAGAGGCAAGATGGGGGATGGATGATTTAGGATTTAGATGGGGGTAAGGATGCAGGTGCAGGGTGCAGGACAGAGAACTTGAGATGCAAATGTGGGACACAGGATTTGAGATGTAGGCTTCAGGATGCAGGATGTAGGATTTAGAATGGAGATGTGGGATATAGGGTTTAGGATGGTGGATGGAGGATGCAGATGTGGGACATAGGACTGGGGATGTAAATGCAGGATGCAGGATAGAGGATTTAGGATGTAGGTGGGGGATGTAGGATGTTGATACAAGACACAGAATGGAGAATGGATGCAGGTCTGGAACGGAATATTTGGAATTTAAATGAGGATATGGGATTTAGGATATAAACACTATGGGAACATTAGGATTTAGGATACAGGTGTAGGACATAAGATTCAGGACAACATCTAGGATCAAGGATTTAGGATGTAGGTGCAGGATTCAGGATGCAGATGTGAGACAGGATTTGAGATGCAAATTCAAGGTGCCAGATGTAGGGCACAGAAGAGGGACTGTGATACCATTTGGGATGGGGGATGTAGACACAGGAAAAAACACAGAAATTTAGGAAACAGAGAATTTAGGATGTAGACACAGGTTCCCAGATGCAGGATGGAGGTTTTAGGAGGCAGATGCAGTTTTCCAGACACAAAACATGTGACACGGATGCAGGACACAGGAGAGGGGCTGCAGATGTGGGATGCAGGACACAGGACCTGGGATGAAGGGGCAGATGCAGAATATGGGATGCAGATACAGAACATGGGGTACAGAAGGAGAATTTAGGATGCAGAGGTGGAATATAGGGCAGATGATGAGGGGCATGGGATATAAGATACAGATGAAGGATGTACAGGTTGCAGAAGAGGGATTTGGGATGCAGAGGTGGGATACAGGACACAGGAGATGTGGATGCAGGATACAGAATGCAGAAGTGGGGTTTAGGGTGCAGACATGGGATGGAGGTGCAGGATATGGGATGCTCAGACCAGAGCACCACAGCACAGCCCCAGCTCTGCACAGGGATTTTGCAGCACCCCTGGAGATGGGGAGTGCGTGCAACGAGCCGGGAAACGCAGACTTCCAAGGAAAAAAATATTGCTTTGCAATCCCATACAGACATTTTGCAGCTCTTCCCCCATCTGGGAGGCAGATCCCGGCCATTTGGCCACATCTGCCTGCCAGATGTGCTGGGGAGGGGAGCAGAGCCCCTGTGGATGGGAAACCTCCCCAGTCCCCTGTGTGCAGGCCAGGTTGGGAATGCAGCTCTACCATATCACACCTGCTCTGGAGAAACACCTGGATGGGAGCAGGGAGCTGTGGGAGGGAAGGACTGGATGGGACCAATCCAGCCTCACAAATGATTTTTATTGTAATTAAGTTTTTATCCTGTGGCTGGGGGAGGTGGCAATGAGACACAGCCAGGGTGCAGCTATAGGGGGCACAGCCCAGTATGGCCCAGTAAGGACCCTGGGCTGAGCTCACCCAGCACCCTGGGTGGGGTGGGAGGTCCTGGTGAGGCCAACTGGACCATCAGGAGCTGTTGGTGCCCTTGGGATCCAGGCAGCAGGATGGGGATGTGGATGTGAGAGATGGGGTGGAGATGTGGGATGCAGGGATGGGATGGAGATGGGGAACTGAGATGTGGGATGGAGGTGTGGGATTCAGGGGGTGGGATGGAGATGTGGGATGGAGATGTGGGATTCAGGGGGTGGGATGGAGATGTGGGATGGAGATGTGGGATTGAGATGTGGGATTCAGGGGTGGGAAGATGTGGAATGCAAATGCAGGGTTTGGGATACAGGCACAGGACAAGGGCTGGCACAAGGTGCAGGTGTAGGAGGGGGGCAGGATGCAGGTGCAGATGGAGGATGTGGGATGAAGGCTGCACAGGCAGGACATGGAGCAGATGCAGGATCTGGGATGTTCATTTGGGATGCAAGACTCTGCAGGACTCAGATGCTGGGTGCAAGAAGCAGGATGCAGAGGGCAGGATGTGGAATGAGAGGTTCAGATGCAGGGCACAGGGTACAGATCCAGGATTGGGGATGCAGGAGCCAGCCACAGGATGCTGATCCAGGGGATGGGTGTGGGATGCAAAAGCAGGGTGCAGGTGGAGGGTGCAGCTCTAGGATAGAAGAAGTGGAATGTGGAATCCAGGGTGCAGGAGGGGGATGTAGGATGTTGGTGCTGGACGTTGTGGGGTACCAGTGAAACTCCAGGATGGTGATACACCACTTCAAACACAGAAGAATGGTGGGAGCATTTCCCATCTGATTTTTAGGGGCAAATGAGAGAATTTCCCAATAGCATCAGCTTCTTGGGGACTGGAAATCAAACAGAATTCCAGAATCAAACAGGATTCCAGAAACATTTTTCTTTTCTGAACTGCCCCCATCAGCTCAGTGTCTCCAGGACAGTATTCATATAGAGAAAAAAACCCTAAAGCTGGAACAATTCCATCTGAAGACACCCAAATCCAGCATTTCCCTCCTCTCTCCTTAGCATTTCCCACTGTGGAGGTGCCTGAAGGGCTGGATTTGTTGGATTTTTAACTCAGGAGATGTTTTAGCTCTTGCAAAAGCATCGCAGCAGCCTTGGGAATGCCGCCACATTAATAAAAGCAAAAATGCAGAGGAGTCTGTAAAGGAAACTCCGGCAAAAATCCCTTCCAGAAACATCGTGGTCAATATTAGCTCTTGGTTGGAGCTTTTTTTCCCTGTTTTATTTCATTGGGAAAATGAGTTTTGGAGGTCATCACGTGCCCAGAGGATGGTGCAAGGTGGGTTTTGGCAGCAGGTTTGGCCCCTGGATCCTCCAGTCAGTATCAGGGAGGGATTTTGTGGGGAAAAAACCTGGAATTTACAGCTGCAAATTGGAACTTTCAGGTTAAAACTTACAACAATCACCCTGAAGTGGAGGGCTGGCACTGTGGATGCAGCCTGGCAGTGGTGCCAGGGACACAGATGAGGCCCCAGCAGTGCCTCTTGCCTGGCAGGCAGGAGAGGGAGAAAAATGCTTTAAAAAGGTAAAAAAAAAAGCTCCAAAGCAGAAGGCTGAGGTCATTTTCTTGGCGAGGAAGTCGGCTCCTTCCAAATGCCTCCGGGTCGGGTTTAATATCAGCAGAAACATTCTTGGGCAGGGTGGGGAGAAAGCTCTGCTCTCACCATCGAGAGCAGAACCCTCAAACCCCCAAATGCCAGAGAGGAAAAACCCCAAATACCCTGAAACCCCCCCAAATCAGCTCCTCAGCCCCTAGACTGTTTCTCTGGAATCTCTAGGTGTGGAGAAAATGAGGATTGGGGTGGGAGAAGTGTGAAAACAGTTCATGGAGGAGAGGAAAATCCCCCCTGGGAGCAGAGAACTGAATCATTAAAGTGGCTTTTGAGCATCATTTGGCCACTGCTGGGATTTTTGGGATGTGGAGAGGAGGAAAGTGAGGGGGTCTGGCAGTGAAAATGCCATTTTTCCCATTGTCCTGGAGAGTTTTATCATCACTTCAATCCCTCCTTGATTCAGCATCATCTCGGCGGGCTCAGCACCCAGCAACAACCCCCTGGGGCAAAGCGACCTGCGTGCAAGGAATATCCTGCTGGAAAATACATCAAAAAGGAGGGGGAAATTAAATGGATTTCATCTGTTGTGCTCTGCTCACAGGGCTGACTGAGAAGCTCAGGGTCCTGCCAGTGCCTTGCACGAGCCCTCGGCCGCCCTGCGGAGCTGTTGTGGCTTTTCCAGGGATTTTACACATTAGGAGGGGGTGGTTGGACCATGTTTGTTTTGCTAAACCTCACCAAAACCCAAACCAGAGCTCAGAGGGAGGAGGAGGTGGGAGATGCAGGGAAAAGTTATTAAAAAACAGGGGGGAAACAAAAAAACAAGAGCTGAAGTGGGGAATGAATTTGGGATTGGAGCAGAGCAGGGATATGACAGTGGCAGGGCTATGACAGTGGCAGGGCTATGACAGTGGCAGGGATGTGACAGTGGCAGGGATGTGACAGTGGCAGGGATGTGACAATGGCAGGGATATGACAGTGGCAGGGATGCTGTGGGAAGCAGGGATGTGTGGGTGGCAGGGATGCTGCACCTTGCTGGGGATGTGCATCCCACCACAATCAAGATGGAGAAAAAATTCCCCAGGAGAATTGGGAGGATAAGAAGCATCAGGAGGGCTCTGATCCCGCTGGGAGGGAGGCTGTGAGGCGATGCTCTGCTGTGGAAGGGGATTTTCCTCCGTGCTTGCACATTCCTGCCGTCAGCAGTATTTACAAGACAGCACCAGGAGAAATCCCAGGTTGGCTGGACCTCCTCCCGCTGGGGATCGCCCCCTGCTCCTTAACCCTGGGGCTTTCTCCTTGATCCCTTTGGTTTGTGCTATCTGCACCTCATAGTTCCAATCCCTCCTGTGCCTAACTCCTGCTCATGACATTCCAGAGCAGCCCCTCCCAAAATTTTCACCATCCCAGCACCCACAGCTTCCCCTGTGGCCTTTTATAGAGACAAGGCTGTTCTCGGGTGCAGGGTTTGGGATGGACTCCACAGGGTTCTCCATCTTCAGGCAGTGCTGGGAAGACCCAGCAGCAATGTCCTCTCCTGGAAAAAGGCCCTGGGAAGCGTTGCAGAGTGGAGAGAGGTTTGTGGGATGCAGGAATGCAGCTCACAGGGATGCAGCAGTGCCCAGGGATGTTTATGGGATGCAGGGATGCAGCTCACAGGGATGCAGCAGCTCACAGGGATGTTTATGGGGTGCAGGGATGCAGCTCAC